>NC_053489.1:23012675-23312675 GCF_905171775.1 Rana temporaria | reverse complement strand
TCCGCGGATAAATCCTCTCAAAGATTTCAGAGGATTTCTATGCGATGGCGTGTACACACCATCGCATTGAAATCCGCGCTGAAATCCTCTGCCGATGACGTGTCGCGCCGTCGCCGCTATTATGACGCGGCGACGGGCGCGACGCTGTCATATAAGGAATTCCACGCATGCGTCAAATCATTACGACGCGTGCGGGGAATCCCTTTGGACGGATGGATCCGGTAAGTCTGTACAGACGAGCGGATCCATCCGTTGGAATGGATTCCAGCAGATGGATTTGTTGAGCATGTCAGCAAATATCCATCTGCTGGAAATCCATCCCAGGGGAGATTTATCTGCGGATAAATATCCCACGGAGTGTACACACCATAGAATCTATCCGCTGAAACCCGTTTGCACGGATTTATCTGCGGATAGATTCTATGGTGTGTATGGGGCCTCACTGTCTATGATTTAACTCATTAAAATGCAAATCAATTTTTAACATTTTTTAATATACGTTTTTCTGAATATTGTTGTTATTCTGTCTCTTAGTGTTAAATTAAACCGACCATTAAAATAATAGACTGACCATTTCTTTGTCAGTGGGAAAACGTACAAAATCAGCCGGCGATCAAATACTTTTTTCCCCTCACTCTAAATGAGTAGACAATATATATACATGTTATATTCATTCTATACATTCTTATAATATTTCCATCACATGTATTTGTTCCAGTCATTTTGTAAAGTCCTATTTGTTGTTCTTTGTCATCCTGATCACTTTTGCTCTCTTCCTAGAAAGTAAGTTACATACCTGTATGTCTTTTTTTCAGCAGAATACAGATGTTCTTGTTTTGTCCTCACAGTGATCACTCCTCCAATAATCAAATCTCCATCCTGAAAATATTGGAATTCATCAAATACATCAGTAAAATGAAGGGCAGAAGCCGGACTCTGCATTCCCGATCTCCAGAGGGTCATACATTGCAGGATCACGCAGAGCTGGATAATGAAGGCATATGATACAGCCATCGCTCTGATCACTGGGTTCTTCTTTAATTAGAGTCTATAAGTCTTCATTGTGACACAGACCTCTGCAGCATGTGTGTCACAATACAATGAGATGGCTTCTCTCTCCTCCTTTTTATACAGTTCAGTACCATACATCTCTCATCGTTCTCAATATACTCACATCATCTTCTATCTACTTTTAGATATTTGTGCAGATAGTTTATTTGTGAGTGGTTACGTTTAATCCTCTATTATTCATTGTATTTTAGCAACTCTAAACCAGGACACAGAATTTCTTTAAAATAAACTCTATTCAGCAAGGATCGGTGCTGAATATTCTGTATGAGAATAAATCATTCAATCAAAATACACAGATAGTATCAGATAATATCATAATGATTCTTCTACTTACAATATCAATGCATATAACTGTTCTATGAGACTGTTTTATTATATTAAAGTGACCCTGTAAACTAAGCAAGGCCTGTAAAAGAAGCACATTGTTACTTACCTTTTTGTTGGCCTTCAAATGTGTGAATATCTGCTTCTCCATGTCATCTGTATTTTTACTCATAATAAAGCAATGGCTTTGTGTTTTTTTCTTTTCCTAAAGTCATTCTACTTGGGCTCTCTCTAGAATGGTGGGATTAGATCCACCGGAATTTTCCCCTTGTATTCAAAAAGTGTGACACATCTCCCTTGAAACTTCCTACTATAGTTCCTGCTGTTGCCGGCATTCTAACACTTCTCCTAACCATCAACGCTCCAACACTTCTCCTAACCATCAACGCTCCAACACTTCTCCTCCTAACCTTCATCACCCAACACTTCTCCTCCTAACCTTCAACACTCCAACACTTCTCCTCCTAACCTTCATCACCCAACACTTCTCCTCCAAACCTTCAGCACTCCAACACTTCTCCTAACCATCAACACTCCAACACTTCTCCTAACCATCAACGCTCCAACACTTCTCCTAACCATCAACGTTTCAACACTTCTCCTCCTAACCTTCAACACTCCAACACTTCTCCTAACTTTCATCACCCAACACTTCTCCTCCTAACCTTCAACACTCCAACACTTCTCCTCCTAACCTTCAGCACTCCAACACTTCTCCTAACCATAAACGTTTCAACACTTCTCCTCCTAACCTTCAACACTCCAACACTTCTCCTAACCTTCATCACCCAACACTTCTCCTCCTAACCTTCAGCACTCCAACACTTCTCCTCCTAACCATCAATGCTCCAACACTTCTCCTAACCATCAACGCTCCAACACTTCTCCTCCTAACCTTCAACACTCCAACACTTCTCCTCCTAACCTTCATCACCCAACACTTCTCCTAACCTTCAGCACTCCAACACGTCTTCTCCTAACCTTCAACACTCCAACACTTTTCCTCCTAGCCTTCATCACCCCAACACTTCTCCTCCCAGCCTTCATCACCCCAACACTTCTCCTAACCTTCAGCACTCCAACACTTCTCCTCCTACCCTCCAGCACTCCAACACTTCTCCTCCTAACCTTCATCACTCCAACACTTCTCCTATCCTTCAGCACTCCAACACTTCTCCTCCTACCCTTCAACACTTCTCCTCCTAGCCTTTATCACCCAACACTTCTCCGCCTATCCTTCAACACTCCAACACTTCTCCTCCCAACCTTCAATACTCCAACACTTCTCCCCCTAGCCTTCATCACCCAACACTTCTCCTCCTATCCTTCAACACTCCAACACTTCTCCAAACTTTCAACACTCCAACACTTCTCCTCCTAACCTTCATCACCCAACACTTCTCCTCCTAACCTTCATCACCCAGCGCTTCTCCTCCTAACCTTCATCGCCCAACATTTCTCCTCCTAAACTTCTTTACCCAACACTTCTCCTCCTAAACTTCATCACCTAACACTTCTCCTCCTAACCCTTAGCACTTCTCTTCCTAACGTTCTGCACCCTCTGGAATGGTGGGAGTAGATCCACCACAATGTTCCCCTTGTATTGAAAAGGGGTGACACATCTCCCTTGAAACTTCCCACTATAGTTTCTGCTTTTGCCAGCATTCCAACACTTATCCTCCTAATCTTCAACACTCCAACACTTCTCCTCCTAACCTTCAACACTCCAACACTTCTCCTCCTAACCTTCAACATTCCAACATTTCTCCTCCTAGCCTTCATCCCCCAACATTTCTCCTCCTATCCTTCAACACTCCAACACTTCTCCGCCTAACCTTCAACACTCCAACACTTCTCCTAACCTTCATCACCCAACACTTCTCCTCCTAACCTTCAGCACTCCAACACTTCTCCTCCTAACCATCAATGCTCCAACACTTCTCCTAACCATCAACGCTCCAACACTTCTCCTCCTAACCTTCAACACTCCAACACTTCTCCTCCTAACCTTCATCACCCAACACTTCTCCTAACCTTCAGCACTCCAACACGTCTTCTCCTAACCTTCAACACTCCAACACTTTTCCTCCTAGCCTTCATCACCCCAACACTTCTCCTCCCAGCCTTCATCACCCCAACACTTCTCCTAACCTTCAGCACTCCAACACTTCTCCTCCTTCCCTCCAGCACTCCAACACTTCTCCTCCTAACCTTCATCACTCCAACACTTCTCCTATCCTTCAGCACTCCAACACTTCTCCTCCTACCCTTCAACACTTCTCCTCCTAGCCTTTATCACCCAACACTTCTCCTCCTATCCTTCAACACTCCAACACTTCTCCAAACTTTCAACACTCCAACACTTCTCCTCCTAACCTTCATCACCCAACACTTCTCCTCCTAGCCTTCATCACCCAGCGCTTCTCCTCCTAACCTTCATCGCCCAACATTTCTCCTCCTAAACTTCTTTACCCAACACTTCTCCTCCTAAACTTCATCACCTAACACTTCTCCTCCTAACCCTTAGCACTTCTCTTCCTAACGTTCTGCACCCTCTGGAATGGTGGGAGTAGATCCACCACAATGTTCCCCTTGTATTGAAAAGGGGTGACACATCTCCCTTGAAACTTCCCACTATAGTTTCTGCTTTTGCCAGCATTCCAACACTTATCCTCCTAATCTTCAACACTCCAACACTTCTCCTCCTAACCTTCAACACTCCAACACTTCTCCTCCTAACCTTCAACATTTCAACACTTCTCCTCCTAGCCTTCATCCCCCAACACTTCTCCTCCTATCCTTCAACACTCCAACACTTCTCCGCCTAACCTTCAACACTCCAACACTTCTCCTAACCTTCATCACCCAACACTTCTCCTCCTAACCTTCAGCACTCCAACACTTCTCCTCCTAACCATCAATGCTCCAACACTTCTCCTAACCATCAACGCTCCAACACTTCTCCTCCTAACCTTCAACACTCCAACACTTCTCCTCCTAACCTTCATCACCCAACACTTCTCCTAACCTTCAGCACTCCAACACGTCTTCTCCTAACCTTCAACACTCCAACACTTTTCCTCCTAGCCTTCATCACCCCAACACTTCTCCTCCCAGCCTTCATCACCCCAACACTTCTCCTAACCTTCAGCACTCCAACACTTCTCCTCCTACCCTCCAGCACTCCAACACTTCTCCTCCTAACCTTCATCACTCCAACACTTCTCCTATCCTTCAGCACTCCAACACTTCTCCTCCTACCCTTCAACACTTCTCCTCCTAGCCTTTATCACCCAACACTTCTCCGCCTATCCTTCAACACTCCAACACTTCTCCTCCCAACCTTCAATACTCCAACACTTCTCCCCCTAGCCTTCATCACCCAACACTTCTCCTCCTATCCTTCAACACTCCAACACTTCTCCAAACTTTCAACACTCCAACACTTCTCCTCCTAACCTTCATCACCCAACACTTCTCCTCCTAACCTTCATCACCCAGCGCTTCTCCTCCTAACCTTCATCGCCCAACATTTCTCCTCCTAAACTTCTTTACCCAACACTTCTCCTCCTAAACTTCATCACCTAACACTTCTCCTCCTAACCCTTAGCACTTCTCTTCCTAACGTTCTGCACCCTCTGGAATGGTGGGAGTAGATCCACCACAATGTTCCCCTTGTATTGAAAAGGGGTGACACATCTCCCTTGAAACTTCCCACTATAGTTTCTGCTTTTGCCAGCATTCCAACACTTATCCTCCTAATCTTCAACACTCCAACACTTCTCCTCCTAACCTTCAACACTCCAACACTTCTCCTCCTAACCTTCAACATTCCAACACTTCTCCTCCTAGCCTTCATCCCCCAACACTTCTCCTCCTATCCTTCAACACTCCAACACTTCTCCGCCTAACCTTCATCACCCAACACTTGTCCTCCAAACCTTCATCACCCAACAATTTTCCTCCTAACCTTCATCACCCAACATTTCTCCTCCTAACCTTCTCTTCCTAACTTTCAGCACCCCAACATTCCTACTACCTTATGGCCTTCTACATACTGATAAAGGACAAGGAATGTTGGCCTTCCATACATACATTATTTGATGTATTGGAATAGGTAGGAACACAAGGAATTGTCTGCAGTCAGCTTTAGCTGCACACTGTGGCCAGTATACAGTACACTGACTTAATATACTTTCCCAAGTGAAAGAACCCCTTCATTATTTAAACACAAACCACACATATAGAACCCAGGATAACATGAGTAACATGAAATGCTGAGTCTGGTGTGGTGGTACTGGGAGTCTGGTTAGGGCAAACCAGACTGGGGTTTTCATTCACCCTGTGCCTCTAATACACACAGGGTAACTTACACATAAGAGGGGCCTGAGGAACTGGAAAATGGGTTGCCAGAGCTCTCTAAGGTAAGCTGGGTTCCATGAGTCCCCCATGAAAAGTTACTCCCCATCACAGAAGGTGTAAAGGAGAATCCTAAAAATTCCCAAAGAAAGGTCACTCCACTGAATGTGATAGAGTGGGGGTTAACAGTTGGGGGGCTTACCGAACAATTATGACCTCATTTAAGGTGGTCAGTATGGGCCTTAGTATTATGTTGGGGCATCAGTTGTAGCTGCCTTTCTAATGTGGAAATGAATGGACCCTCTATACCAGTGATGGCGAACCTTGGCACCCCAGGTGTTTTGGAACTACATTTCCCATGATGCTCGTGGACTCTGCAGTATAGTTGAGCATCGTGGGAAATGTAGTTTCAAAACATCTGGGGTGCCACTGCTCTATACACTCCTGTCAGCTGCAAGAGAATAGCCGTCTCCAGCCTAATCTCAAGCACAGTCCGCTGGTATTACTCGTCACATTTAAGGTATAGATGGAATAAAACAATAGACCATAGAGTAATCCCGTATTTAACCGAATATTTAATAGAAAGTCTTAAGGCCCATACACACGGTCGGACTTTTTGCCTACAAACTTCAAAATGAGCAAGTTTTCAAAATAGTCCGACCGTGTGTACGCTCCATCGGACAAACTTTTTCGGGTTTCATCGGACAAAAGTTTCGGTCTGCAAACGGACAAACTTTACATCAACAAGAGTCCGATGGTGCCTAGTCTGATCGTGTGTACAGCAAGCAATCAGACTTTTGTACAAAGTACAAACTTGCATGCTCAGAAGCAAAGACCAGCTTGAAGCATTCTGTCTGGTGAAACTAGCGTTCGTATTTGAAAAAGCACATTCGTGACGCGGCAAGTTCTGAAATCAAGAAAAGCAGCGCACATTCTCTTCTTCTTTATAATGTGATAATACTAAAAGCTGCTTTGCTGGTGATACTGATGGAGTCAAAACAAATGTCTTTACTTTGGATTAGTGTATTTTGGTTATATGAATCAGACATATTTCTATATTTTTTTGTGGGTCAAGTTAGCACAACCCCATTGTGCAACATGTCTGCTTGACGAACGGACGTAAAATTGCACGAAACTGAAAATCGCGAATGCACACAGACGAAACCTCTACTAACTCTCGATTAGCAAAAGGAGCCCAAAGGGTGACGCCGGGGAATTGAACTTCCTCTTTTAAACTCTCGTCAGTATGTTGAAAGGTCACTATGTTCGTGTTTGTTGCCGAAAAAGTCTGAGCGTGTGTATGCTATGGGTGTGACCGGACAACTCCCTTCGGACAAAAATCCAAGGGGAAGTTTGTTTGATGTCCGATCGTGTGTACAGGCTTTACACTTACAAGTAGATGTAAACAGTTCCAGTTGCCAATACCCAAAATGGTTGTGATGGGCCACGCATTCAGACTGATTTCTGTTGGAAATATTTTTGTGGAACTTTTAAGGTCTTTCAATATACTTTCAAAGATAAGGCTTATGTTGTCATGTCATAGTATGACAAAAAACCTTTGTAAATAAAATCTAATACATACACCATTGTTCAACACATCTTTTCACCATACTTAACCCTTTCATGACTAAGCCAATTTCTGACATTTGGTGTTTACAAGTTAATTTTATTTTTTGCTTGAAAATTACTTAGAACAGCCAAACATTATATATATATATTTTTAGCAGAGAATCTAGAGAATAAAATGGCGATTGTTGCAATATTTAATGTCACACAGTATTTGTGCAGCGGTGCTTTAAACACAACTTTTGGGGAAAAATACACTTTCATGAATTTAAAAAATATGACAAAGTAAAGTTAGCCCAATTTTTTTTTATAATGTGAAAGATGAATTTACGCCAAGTAAATAGATACCAAACATGTCACGCATTATAATTGCACGCACTAGTGGAATGGAGACAAACTACGATACCTAAAAATCTGAATAGGCGACTCTTTAATTTTTTTTACGGTTACCAGGTTAGAGTTACAGAGAAGGTCTATGGCTAGAATTATTTCTCTCGCTCTGACGATCGTGGCGATACATCACATGTGTGATTTGAAAACCGTTTACATATGCGGGCGCAACTTCCGTATGCGTTTTCTTTGCCGCGTGAGCTCGCAGGGACAGGGGAGCTTTAAAAAACAAAAACATCTTATTTATTTTATTTATTTTTGTAATATAAAATTGTGTTTTAACAAAAAAAAATGATCACTTTTATTGCTTTCACAAGCAATGTAAACATCCCTTGTGACAGTAATAGGTGGTGACAGGTACACTTTATGGAGGGATCAGGGGTCTAAAAGACCCCCGATTCCTCCTTTGCACTTCAAAGAATTCAGATTTCTGAAAACGGTGATTCTGAATACTGTGTATCTTTTTAAAACTGGTGCTATTGGCAGCCGAGTAACCCGGAAGTGACGTCATGACGTTGCTTCCGTGTTTACTTAGTTTCAGTCTCTCGCTAAGCACTGGGGGCAACGGATCGTGCATTGGGTCTCCCGGAGGGATGGGAGGCCCGATAAGAGTGGCAGAGGTGGCGGAAGGGGGGGGATGTCACCTCCCGCTCCTCCAGGATAACAATCGATCGGTTGTTATCCCTGGAAAGCCAATCGCCGGCTCTACAAAATGATACCGGGATGATGCCTGCAGCTGCGGGCATTATTCCGGTATAACCCCCGAAAGCCGAGGTCGCATATGTGCGTAAGCTTGATGAGAAAGGGGTAAAAATTCGTAAATTTGGTATTGTTTGATTCCAGACAAATTAAATAAGTTACATATATAAAGGTCAATCCCTGCACTAACAATGAACAATACACCTTCTAACACTAGGATGATGGAAACTAACACCATCAAGTGCTAACAATGCACAAGTGCAATATTAAAGGGGTCGTAAAGGATTTTTTCCCCCCTAAATTGCTTCCTTTGCCTTAGTGCAGTCCTCCTTCACTTACCTCATCTTTCGAATTTTGCTTTTAAATGTCCTTATTTCTTCTGAGAAATTCTCACTTCCTGTACTTCTGTCTGTAACTCCACACAGTAATGCAAGGCTTTCTCCCTGGTGTGGAGAAAGCCTCTTGAGGGGGCAGGGGGCGAGCAAGAGTGTCAGCATGCCCACTAACACACATCTCCTTTCTCTATCTGCAAAGTAGAGAGCGTCCTGACTCTCCTGCTCTCCCCCTCCCCCTCAAGAGGCTTTCTCCACACCAGGGAGAAAGCCTCGCATTACTGTGTGGAGTTACAGACAGAAGAACAGGAAGTGAGGATTTCTCAGAAGAAATAAGGACATTTAAAAGCAAAATGGAAGGATGAGGTAAGTGAAGGAGGACTGCACTAAGGTAAAGGAAGCTATGTATTTCCTTTATAACCCCTTTAATTTCCCAAAAATTATACAAAACTAATGTAACAGGTGCCCGGCCGCTACAGTTACTGCTGAATCATTAGGTTCATATTGAAATGTGATTGAAAAAGCTAGTAGAGTTGGCGCCTGCCTAGCAAATCCTTATAGTGTGAGTGTAAACATGAAAATGCTTTCCAAGTGCGTGCTCTGAAATAACCATAAATATGTAAAAATTAATGAATATAAATTAGCAATAATGAGAGATTAAATTAAAGGGGTTGTAAAGACAAAAAAAATGTCCTCTTAAATTAAAGTCTGACAGTAGCTGATAAAGTAAAAAGTAATGTTTTGCATTATAACTAGTTTGATACCTGTTGAAATCGAGCTGTTTTATTCACCTCCAGCACTCCTGAATCGTTATTCTCACTGACTTCCTGGTTTGCGGTGCGCATTCATTCTTGCTACATCATGGCCTAATGGGAACTACAGTTCCCATTAGGCTTAGCCTCCATGCCTGTGAGGGATAAGAGAGCATCTTCACGTAGGGCTGTAGTCATAGGGAGGGGGTGAGCACATTCTGCTTTCCACCATGCAAAACGGCTCAGATGCTGGTGGAAAGCAAGAAGAGGAGAGACAGGAAATGGCATTTTTAAACCTGGATTACTGTACAGTAGGTCAAAAGGAAAAACGAGGTAAGTGATATTTAAATGCTCTAGCTTACAGCAATCAATTGATCTAATAAAAAATGAACCTTTAGTGATCCTTTACATACAAAAGTGCACATGAATGAAGGTATGAGTAAAAATGGAATTCTAGTGAAGGATATATCTGTATAAAATTATTAATACAATGTAGATTAAAATGCAGGAATAAAAAATAAAAATAGAGTAAATAGAGGAAAGGTAAATGTATATATGTTGCAATGGGAATGATTAATTGTTTTATTCCCTGTTAATAAATCCCTGGGAGATGGATTGAAGGAAATATAGGAGCCCTATTAGAAATTGGTCAGGAAGCAATTTAAGTCCAAATCTATGTTCATACCCGAAGGTTGCAGGGTATGAAGCTCAAAGATCCGGCGACTGTATCAGTCTTCGGTCTGCAAAACTTTACCAAAGATGGCCGCCGTCCATAGACATCCATGCAAACAGGGCTTCGGTCTCATAAATCACATGGAAAATGGCGGCCGTAGCGCAGGATGCAATGTTAGGATAAATAGGAAGTGAGAGTGACGGTCTGGGCGCTCCAGATGACGTCGGATGACGAACCCGTTCGAGCAAACAGACGGCTGTCACTACACACTTCCGAAAAACTGTCTTTTATATCGCTTGTTTAATCTGCCTAAATTGTGAGTACCTAGTTTTATCAATAAAGGCAAAATGTTTTTTAAATGGTATTACACTTTTGGGATTCCTCTCTTTTGTATATGAGCTAACATTGGAAACCTCAGCAGCAACCCAGGGGGACGAGAAAGTGCCAGAGTTCCCGCACAGGGCATACACTGTGAAAGCGTTTAACCCCAAGAGGGGTGGAGGATCTGGTGAGTGCGGGCCACATAAGAGCACCGCAGGAGGGGTCACTGTGTGGAACATCAACAGCATTGAATTTGGCATTAAGCACTTTTTACTATGCAACATCCAGCACTCCTTTAAAGGGAACACAGTTGCACATGGACTGTTTTTACTCATAGCATCATTTACATGCACTTTTGTATTTAATCTCTCATTACTTACTCTTTATTTTTATTGCTCATTTATATTCATAAATTTTTCCATATTTATGGTTATTTCAGAGCACGCATTTGGAAAGGATTTTCTTGTTTACACTCACACTATGAGGATTTGCTAGGCAGGCGCCAACTCTACTAGCTTTTTCAATTACATTCATTATCCCACCTAGGTGGGATAAATATGTAGAGGCAGCCACCTAAACAATTCCCTTTTAACTAGGGATGCACCGATATATCGGTGGCCAAAACATATCGGCCGAAAACAGCTGTTTTGGGGACATGCCGAAACAGCTTTAAAATTGCCGATAGGACTAGTGGCTGCAGAGCGGTAAAACACACACTGAAACTGTCTCCGCTCTGCTCGCACACAGCCCTGCCCGCTCCTAACCACGCTGTGATAAACAGAATGCCGTTCTAATGCTGAGATGTGCTCTGTCTATCACAGCGTGGGGTTAGGAGGAGGCGGGGCTGTGTGCGAGCAGCGTGGAGACGGGAGGCGGTGATTTGCTTTTCTTTCCAGCAGCCTTTCTGACCTCCCCGTCCCCTCCACATACCTCCCTCCGGCTGACTATATCTTCGGGACTCTGTCCCCCCCCCCCCCCTCCTCCTCCCTCCGGCTGACTATATCTTCGGGACTCTGTCCCCCCTCCTCCTTCCCCCCGGCTGCCTTGTCTGGCTTATGTTCCTGACGCCAATCCACTCCTGAGGTGACAGGGTTAATAAAGAGAACCTGTCACCTTCAATTGTGTAAAAAAAAAAAGAAATAATAATTAAATGAATAAAATAAGTAATTAAAAAGTAAAGAATAAGAAAAATAATATTAAAAATAAGAAAATTATACAAAAAAAAAGTAAAAAGACAAGCTTTCAAAAAAAAAAATGATAAAGTAATAACAAAAAAAAAGAAACAAGAGGTGGCAATTGGGGGCACAGTGAGGCGGCATTTGGGGGCACAGTGAGGCGGCAATTGGGGGCACAGTGAGGTGGCAATTGGGGGCACAGTGAGTGTATGTTTTAGCATACAATTGTTTAAAAAGAAAAGTAATTTTCGGTTTCGGCCTGACATTTTTTTTATTTCGGTTTCGTTTTGGTTCGTTTTGGTTCTGAAATTTCCATTTCGGTGCACCTCTACTTTTAACCTATTCACCCATTTTATATTTGAACTATACATACAGGGTTTTTTCTATCTCTGTTTCTATATATATATATATTTTTCGCTGGACATATATTTACATTTCTGGTTCTGTTGCGAGGATTCATCCAACTACTTTTATATGGAATGTAAACATTGCTCTGGTCCATAGGTGGTGTACAAGTGTGAGAGCTGAAGTGTTTAAAAAGATAAAAGCAAGATATTTGGCCCTGTAGGAAAATTCCACAAAAAAAACATCTATATATTAGAATATTTTGCCCTATAGATGCATTGCATGAGAAAAACACCCATATACTGTATATTACATAACCTTTCTTCACAAGTCCATTATTTATAGTATTTATTGTAGTCATTATTATTATTTATATTTTATTGAATAGTACATTTTATCTTTAATTATTATATGCAGGTTCTTAATATTTTACAGGTTAATAACAATTACATTATTTTGTATATTTGTATGTGAATGTTACATCAAATATATACTGAATATCTAGCAAAAGAAACTACTACACGCTATAACTTTTATTTCTTTCGGCATTGCTGATACTGCAAAGCAGTCCTTATGTTAAACATTATTTGATATCTTCTCCAGAGAACAGAGTTTATTCTATTGGATGAAAGTTTAGACTTTTGTAATTCTTTGTATATTTTAATATCACTGTTGTGTTGGATTCCCCTGATAGGTGATATTCTGGAGGATGGTTACCATGTGATGACAATGTTTCCAGCATTGTAGAGAATAGTAAAGCCGGTGACGTCATTCTCCATTATTAGAGTGATTGTAAACCTTCTGTGTGCCGTTCTCCCGGGACTTCTGACACCTGAGCTGAGCGCTGAATAGAGACACCACATGACCGGCACATGATTACAGTGGTGGGACCGATCCATTCACAATAGAACAAAAGAACAATTAAGTCATCAAAGAACAACAAACCTGATATTTTATTGGATGAAAGTTTCTGCCGGATTCCCCCAGGAAACAAACGCTGAATTTACCGATCACCATCTGCTTTCCAATACAGACTGTCATCATACAAGTCTTACTATGTCTCTTTCACTTTAACTATTCATTTAGTTTTGATGACTAGTAATAGGATAGAAATGAATAAATAAAATAATAGTAAAAGCAATGTTATTATTATTTTATAACTAGCATTATGCAAAGTATTGATACAATTGTACAGCGATGTTTAATATATAAATTGCAACCCTAGTTTGCTATTAATGTTTACCATCCAATTATCCAATCCTGTAAGGTGCGGTACATAATTCAGATCAACACTTCACTTAAGATGAATTAATTACAAAAATAAATACATTAATAAATAAAATAATGTGACTGGCTTTCTGTGTAGTAAATTGTGCATGTAATAAGCTAAATGACATGTCAGAAAAAAATCCTGTACACTGATACAAATTTGAATTAGGCGGGCTTGCGCCGGCCGATTTACGCTACGCCGCCGCAACTTACGGAGCAAGTGCTTTGAGAATACAGCACTTGCCCGTCTAAGTTGCGGAGGCGTAACGTAAAGCGGATACGTTACGCCCGCACAAAATTACGCCGCTGGACGAGAATCTGGCCCGTGGTGTCCATGACTCTCTGACTCCCAGCAATTCTCAATTTTTTCCAACATCAGTGAAGTCTATGGGAGGTAAATGTTGAAATTAAATTCTTGCTATTTTTTTAAGGCTAATGCCGCGTACACACGACCGTTTTTCGGGGTCTAAAAAATGAAGTTTTTTTTTAACGTCATTAAAAACGATCGTGTGTGGCAGAGCATTTTTCACGATCTAAAAAATGGGCAAATTTGTTTTCAAACATGCTCTATTTTTTCACAATGTTTTCAACGTTGTCGTTTTTAAGGTTGTAAAAAAATGGTCGTGTGTGGGATTTAACGACGTGAAAAAAAAAACGTGCATGCTTAGAAGCAAGTTATGAGACGGGAGCGCTCGTTCTGGTAAAACTACCATTCGTAATGGAGTAAGCACATTCATCACGCTGTAACAGACAGAATAGCGCAAATCGTCTTTTACTAACACGGAATCAGCTACAGCAGCCCCAAGGGTGGCGCCATCTGAATGGAACTTCCCCTTTATAGTGCCGTCGTACATGTTCTACGTCACCGCGCTTTGCTAGAGCATTTTTTTTTCATGATCATGTGTAGGTAAGGCCGTTTTAATGATTGGGTTGAAAAAAACTTTGGCCCAGATTCAGGTAGAATCGCGCAATATTTGCGTGGGCAAAGAGCAAACATTTTTCTCTGCGCCCACGCAAATATTGCGCTTTGCCCGCGATTCACGGAGCAGTTGCTCCGTAAATTGCGCGGGCGATATGCTAAATAGCCCTGCGTAAGGGCGTCTAATGTAAATGATCCCGCCGGGGGCGGGATTAATTTAAATTAGGCGCGCTCCCGCGCCGAGTGAACAGCGCATGCTCCGTCGGGAAACTTTCCCGACGTGCATTGCGGCAAATGACGTCGCAAGGACGTCATTTGCTTCTAAGTGAACGTGAATGGCGTCCAGCGCCATTCACGGTTCACTTACGTAAACGACGTAAAATTTGAACGTCGCGAGCGGGAAGCGCAGCTATACTTTAGCATTGGTTGCGCCTGCTATTAGCAGGAGCAGCCTTATGCTAAAGTGGCCGTACGGAAACTCCGTACCTTGCGTGCGCAGGGCCCGCGCAACTTTTGTGAATCGGTGGTAGTATGCAATTTGCATACTATACGCCGATCACAAAGGCCGCGCCCCCTAGCGGCCAACGCAAGAATGCAGCCTGGGATGTGAAG
Source organism: Rana temporaria (assembly GCF_905171775.1). Taxonomy (NCBI): domain Eukaryota; kingdom Metazoa; phylum Chordata; class Amphibia; order Anura; family Ranidae; genus Rana; species Rana temporaria. The sequence goes on along the minus strand of NC_053489.1, from coordinate 23,297,868 downwards.
GCATAAGGAGGCTTATGTCTGTCACATCATAGGCTGCAGTCGGTGTAACGAGGTTCCTGAATCAGGAGCGGAGCAAGTAAGCCCTTGCGCCGCGCAACCTATGGTTGCGCGGGCGCAAGTGCTTCTTGAATCTGGGCATTTGTTTTTTCTAGACTCTTAAAAAGGTAATTTTTTAGAACATGAAAAACGGTCATGTGTACGCAGAATTAAAGACAGGCTATTGTCAAAAAGATCTCCATTAACCACTTAAGGACCGCCTCCTGCACATTAACGTCGGCAGAATGGCACGGCTGGGCACAAGCACATACATGTACGTCCTGTACTAGTACCCAGCCCTGGGTCGCGGGCGTGGGTCGTGGACCCGCGGCCCCGATCGCCGCTGGAGTCCTGCGATCGGTCCCCGGAGCTGAGGAACGGGGAGAGCTGTGTGTAAACACATCTTCCCTGTTCTTCACTTTGGCAGCGTCATCGATCGTGTGATCCCTTTTATAGAGATACACAATCGATGACGTCACACCTACAGCCACACCCCCCTACAGTTGTAAACACACATGAGGTCACACATAACCCCATCACCGCCCCCTTGTGGTTAACTCCCAAACTGCAATTGTCATTTTCACAGTAAACAATGCATTTTAAATGCATTTTTTGCTGTGAAAATGACAATGGTCCCAAAAATGTGTCAACATTGTCCGAAGTGTCCGCCATATTGTCGCAGTCACGAAAAAAATCACTGATCACCACCATTAGTAGTAAAAAAAATAAATAAATAAAAATGCAATAAAACTATCCCCAATTTTGTAAACACTATAAATTTTGCGCAAACCAACCGATAAATGCTTATTGCGATTTTTTTTACCAAAAATAGGTAGAAGAATACGTATCAGCCTAAACTGAGGGAAAAAATATGTTTTTATATATTTTTGGGGGATATTTATTATAGCAAAAAGTAAAAAATATTGCATTTTTTTTCAAAATTGTCGCTCTATTTTTATTAATAGCGCAAAAAATAAAAACCGCAGAGGTGATCAAATACCACCAAAAGAAAGCTCTATTTGTGGGAAAAAAAGGACGCCAATTTTGTTTGGGAGCCACGCCATATGACCTTGCAATTGTCTGTTAAAGCGACGCAGTGCCGAATCGCAAAACCTGGCCGGGTCCTTTACCTGCCTAAAGGTCCGGGTCTTAAGTGGTTAAGGTACATGTACCCACAATGCCTACCACTGCCAGTGCCACCAAGGATGCCTATCAGTGCCATCTACCAGTGCTGCATACCAGTGCCCATCAGTGCCACCTAACAGTGCCCAGAAGTGCCGCCTATCAGTGCCACGTATCAGTGCCCATCAGTGCAGCCCATCAGTGTCGGCTATCAATGCCCATCAGTGCCGCCTATCAGTGCCCATGAGTGCCACCTATCAGTGCCCAGAAGTGCCGCCTATCAGTGCCACGTATCAGTGCCCATAAGTGCAGCCTTTCAGTGCCCATCAGTGTCGCCTATCAATGCCCATCAGTGCCACCTATCAGTGCCCATCAGTGCCACCTATCAGTGCCCATCAGTGCCACCTATCAATGGCAATCATCAGTGCCACCTAATTGGTGCCGCCTCATCAGTGCTTGTCAGTGCCACCTTATTAGTGCCCATCAGTTAAAGAGAAAACGTACTTTTTTACAAAATTTTTTTAACAGAAACAAACAAAAAAAGTTTTTTTTTCATTTGTTTACCAACAAAAATAAAAACCGCAGAGGTGATGAAATACCACCAAAAGAAAGCTCTATTGTGGGAACAAAATGATAAAAATTATGTTTGGGTACAGTGTAGCACAGGGCTCAAAATTTCAAGTCCTGAGCTACTAGCCAGGCCTCAAGAGTTACTCGCCACCAGTTGCCCCACCTAATTCATACACTGCCCTGCGCCTAATTGCACCTGTAAACACGCCCTTTGTAGATTATCTCATGGAATGACAGAGGGCCAGATTCACAAAGCACTTACGCCGACGTATCTAGAGATGCGGGGCGTAATTAAAAAATGTGCCGCGCGTATCTTTGCACCGTATCCTCAAAACGAAATACGCCTGAAAACCAGATTTTTCCGTCCAACGTAAAACGATTACACCGGCGCATCTTGAAGCGCAAAATACGCTAGACACACCATTGGTTTTCTATGCTAATATGCAAATGAGGGAGATAGGGCGATCCACAAAAGTACACTTGTGCGGCGTAGATTACGCCCTGTGCGCATCTGCTAGTTTCATGGCGGAATATTACACCTTATAAAAGCTGCCCTAACTATACACCAGCCGTGTAAATGTCAGCTAAAGCAACACCGTTAGGGAAGAGCTGAGCACACACACTTGCAGGACAACAATCTGTATGCCAACATGCCAGGGGCATCCATGCTCATAGCTATATTAGTGACTTTAGTAACCGAGGGTACCCCCTCTTCTGAGGGAACAGCAGCCAGGAGACGCCTCGCAGAATGCATCTTTGCACAGTAAACACACACATTAATCATGGCACAATGAGAATGCATGCATGCACACCCACTGTGGTCCCTAGCACAGACACATCACATCCTCATCGAATTGGATTAGACCCAAGTACCCCCCACGGTACTAGGGAGCAGCAACGACACGCCACGGCTCCAATTATGTCACTGTGCATTCATACACCATTCACATGGACCTGGGATCACTTCTCCCTGGTCCTGGGGATCTCTACTCCACCAAAACTGAGGGTGACACCCTTTTTTCATCAGGAATGTCACCCCCACATTCATACATCATTCACACACATAAACCAAATCATAATCACAGTATAATTAAAAAAATAATAAAAATAACAAATAAAAAGTGCAACCAAAATTAACGGCGGCGGCGTGAGCTACGCCTGGGCTGGCCACGGGCACGGCCACGGCCAACCAGGGGAGACTCATGGGGGAGGGAGCAGGGGAAGGAGGAGCCTCCCCTGGTGACTGTCCTCCTTCTGGCCTGCCCTCCAAGGCCACGTCTATCCTGGTCAGACCCACAGTGAGGGCAGTCGTATTGGCCTGGACAGCCTGGGTGTTTGCGTGGACAACCTGGGTCAGGGCACTCACCTCCAGGGACACGCCTGCTGTGGCGGTCTGCAGGTCACAAATGCATGTTATGACCGCCAAGGAGTTTGTGCCCACATCATTGACCGAGTCCTTAATTGAGCCCAGGCTGTCCTCCATCTGGGCCAAAGTCCGGGTGACCTGACCCAGATTTTGGGTCTGCCGGGCCTGGTCCCTCCGCAGATTGGCAGGCAGAACCTCGGCCACCCCCCTGGTCTTCTGGGTAGCCTTCCTTCCTGCAGCTGAGGCTTGTGGTCTGGGAGGAGGGGAGAGAGAGACCCTTATGGGGGGAGCCCTGTTGAGGGAGGAGTGGGAGGGGCTACCCCTGATGGAGGCCTGACTGCTGCCAGCCACAGGGGTAGCCTCAGGGGTAGCCTCAGGGGAAACCACATCCAAAGTCAAAAGGATTTCCCTGGCAAGGTCCATCCGATCATTCCCATCCTCCCCCCCTCATCCTCCCCCCCCCTCAACCTCCTCAGATTCGTGCGCACATGCGCAGTACGGCTGGCCCTTCATTTGCATGGGGTCACGGCTCATTTCAATGGAGCACGCCCACTTCCTTCCCACTTGCAATAACCCTCTCTTACGCCTTAGGCCCCATACTCACGAGCAAACATGTCTGCTGAAACTGGCCCGCAGGCCAGTTTCAGCAGACATGTTTGGTCGTGTGTGGGCGCGAGCGGGCCGAATTCCAGCAAACATTTGCCCGCCGGGCCTTTTCCCAGCAGACAAATATTCCTGGACTTGTTTTAAAACAGTCCGCTGGAATTCTGCCCGCTCGGACATGTACGGTCGTCAGTACAGACCTACCGTACATGTCCAGGCGCCCGCCGTCCCTCGCATGCGTCGAATGACTTCGACGCATGCGTGGAAGCATTTTAAAGGCGGGCCGCCCACGTCGCCGCGTCATTGTCGCGGCGACACCGCGTCATCGACGCGGCGACACCGCGGACACGCCCCGCGTATTGTTTACGCGCGGACTTCTGTACGATGGTGTGTACAACCATCGTACAGAAGCCCTCTGGCAGACATGTATGGTGGAAACGGTCCGAGGGACCGCTTTCACCATACATGTTTGTCCGTGTGTACCCGGCCTAAGTATTTACATTACGCGGGCGCACATTTGGGCGCAAATGCTCTGTGGATACGGCACTTACGTCACAAAATTGAGCTGCCTTAACTTAACTGACATACGTTAGGACAAACTAAATTTGCGCCGCTCTACGTGAATCTGGCCCATAGTTTTTTGCAGAATCAAGTTACAAAATTAAATATTACCAACAACAACTTTAACAAAATGGGACAGGGCACTGGGGGCAGACCAGAGGGACAGGGCACTGGGGGCAGACCAGAGGGACAGGGCACTGGGGGCAGACCAGAGGGACAGGGCACTAGAACTGGGTCTCTTCCCCATTCTCTTGCTGTCTCCTCTGTAACTCCCATCCATCCTCTCTCTCTCCCATTCATCTCATCATCAGGAGCCTGTGTGTGCGGCTCCACGCTTGCATGTCCCCACTTCCCCCTTTTATTCAGGCTGGCAGAGAGGAGAGGAGCTGCGGGAGGGAGTACAATCCAGCGCTGAGATCCACACAACTGCACAGCCATTGACACCATAGCACAGCGCACACTGACAGGGCACAGCACACATTGAGACCAGCCTGTTCACAGTGCTCATGCTAAACTGTTGGACACTTACATAGAGCACAAGGAGAAGAAAACTGCACAAACTAGAAGGCTGCCGCTCTCATGTCAGGGCAACTTTCAGTGAGCGCTGCACCGGAGTGGTAATTTTTGCAATCCTCCACCTCACTCATTACTTTCTGCTCTCCAGCAACATTGGTCGGGGCCCGGGGGAGGCTCAGAGAGGTCATACTGTTAGGTCCCATGGCTTAATGAGAATTGTAAGGAGAGCACCTGTGTACTGCTCTGCCTGTGCGCGGCTCAACAGACTACTTTTCCCGAGCATGCACCTTTCCTCTTCGGCCGCCAATCTCATCGGGACTCTAAGGCCCCGTACACACGATAGAATCTATCCGCAGATAAATCCCATCGAATGGGTTTCTGCGGATAGATTCTATGGTGTGTACACTCCGGCGGATATTTATCCGCGGATATTTCCGAATTCCAGCAGATAAATATTTGTCGACATGCACAGAATATCTATCTGCTGGAATCGGATCCCACGGATGGATCCGCTCGTCTGTACAGACTCACCGGATCCATCCGTCCAAAGGGATTCCCCGCACGCGTCGTAATGATTTGACGCATGCGTGGAATTCCTTATATGACAGCGTCGCGCCCGTCGCCGCGTCATAATAGCGGCGACGGCGCGACACGTCATCGCCAGAGGATTTCAGCGCGGATTTCAATGCAATGGTGTGTACACGCCATCGCATAGAAATCTGCTGAAATCCTCGAGAGGATTTATCCGTGGATACGGTCCGCTGGACCGTATCTGCGGATAAATCCTCTCGTGTGTATGGGGCCTAAGTGTAGGCACAGATTGGAGGGAGATTGGTCATGCAGCCCTGTCATCACTCGCCCCCAGCTTAAATCCACTCGCCAAATGCTAGTAGGTGAGTGGAAATTTTGAGGGCTGGTGTAGCATGACCGTGCAATTGTCATTTAAACAGCGACAGCGCTGAAAGCTGAAAATTTGCTTGGGCAGGAAGGGGGGTAAGTGCCCGGTATTGAAGTGGTTAAAGGGAATTTGATCAGTTTGCACATTCTTTGGCACTTTTATTGTGGTAGGAGTTTATAAATGTTACAATGTTTCACACTTTATTATTTGCACATTTAATATGTTTTGTGTAATAGTTATTAAATTTATTTGAGTAATTTTGATTTATAATGTATAATAATGTGGGGATTTATTTATATATATTTTTTGTTTTTATGTAGAGCTGTTTTTAGTGTGCATGATTTGAATACTTAACCCCTTAGCACCGATGCCTCCTGGCCCTTTATGACGCGGCGTGGCTTGAGACCTTCTGACCACCGTGATTGGCTGTCACAGCGGTCATGTGGTCTGAAAACTCTTGATCGGGAGCTTTCGGTGAGGTGACGGTAACTGTGCCAGGAGCATGCAGTGCATGCGTTCTTGGCGCAGGTGTATTGCCAGCAAATATGCAGCCCCTCTGCGCTAAGGACCAGGTGCAGAGAGGACACATATTTGCGTACGGCCGGCGCCAAGGGGTTAAAGGAAGAGACTGGGGTGTTACTTATCTTTTAGCTTTTTCTTTGACACATCTGTCTAAAAGATCTTGGAGATGGAAGAAATAGCATATTATGGGGCCCTTATGAGTAAGAACATTAATTTCAAAACATATGAAAGTGATATTTAAGGCAAAAAGAAAAATAACAAACATGCCATGCTCCTGGCCACTTACTGCTTTCGGGTGCCCCCAGAGCAAGCAGGTTGCAATTGGGGCACCCAAGTAGACACATTCCCAAGCCTCTGGTCTGCATGTCTATTCAGACACGGAGCCGTGGCTCATCCCTGCCCCTCTCTCTCCTCATTATCTTACTGACCGTGATCGACAGCAGCGGGAGCCTTTAGAACCACTTCAAGCTAACATAATTCTAATATTTGATGTCTTGTTCAGAATAAAACCTCTGATTGATCAATGAGCACCTGGAACCTGTTTTTACCTTTGGAAGTTTTAATATCAGGATCTAGTAAGGTTGGGGTATGAGTGATGTCTTGTGGAAACAGTTTTCAAAGAAATTTATACAGGAGATTTTTTTTATTAGGTCCTATAAATAAAATACCCTTTAACCACTTAAGCCCCAGACCATTTGGCTGGCCAAAGACCGGGCCACTTTTTGCGATTCGGCACTGCGTCACTTTAATTGACAATTGCGCGTGGCCAACAAACAAAATTGGCGTCCTTTTTTCCCCACAAATAGAGCTTTCTTTTGGTGGTATTTGATCACCTCTGCGGTTTTTATTTTTTGCCCTATAAACAAAAAAAAGAGCGAGAATTTTGTAAAAATTCTATATTTTTTACTTTTTGCTATAATAAATATCCTCCTCAAAAAACGATTAAAAAAAATGCAAAAAGTGTTTATTGATTGGTTTGCGCAAAAGTTATAGGGCCGGATTCAGAAAGGACTTACGATGACGTATCTCCAGATATGCCGTCGTAAGTCCAAATGTGCGCCGTCATATCTATACGCGTATTCTGGAAATCAGATACGCCTGAATTTTGCCAAGATACGACCAACGTAAGTCTCCTACGCTGTCGTATCTTGGGTGCATATTTACGCTGGCCGCAAGGGGCGCTTCCGTAGATTTAATATGCAAATATCAAATATGCATATATCAAATATGCAAATGACCAAGATACGCCGAATCACGAACGTACTTGCGCCCGTCGCATTAAGCTATGCCGTTTACGTAAGGCGCACGTCCGGCGTAAAGTTACCCCTGCTATATGAGGCGCAAGTAATGCAAAGGTATAGACGTCGGAAACGTCGGAACAGCCGTCGTATTTTACGTTGTTTACGTAAGTCGTACGTGAATGAGGCTGGGCGTAGGTTACTATCACGTCGCATGAATGGACCGGGCGTATCTTAGGGAGTAAATCCGACGTGATTCTGAGCATGTGCACGCATGCGCCGTTCGGCCATGCATTTACATGGGGTCACGCTTCATTATAATACAACACGCCCACTGCCTTGCTACTTTGAATTACGCGGGCTTACGCCGGCCCATTTATGTTACGCCGGCGTACATATGGGAGCAAGTGCTTTGTAAATACTGTACTTGCCTCTCAATGTTACGACGGCATAGCGCATATGAGATGCGCTACGCCTATCTAAAGATGCGCCGATCTCTCTGAATCTGGATCATAGCGTCTATAAAATAGGGGACAGTTTTATGGAATTTTTATTAATATTTTCTTTTACTAGAAATGGCGGCGATCTTTACCCGGACTGCAACATTATTGCTGACACATAAGACACTTGTGATGCTATTTTGGGACCATTCACATTTATACAGCGATGAGTGCTATAAAAATGCACTGTTTACTGTGTAAATGTGACTGTCAGGGAAGGGGTTAACCTCTAGGGGACAGGAAGGGGTTAAGTGTGTCCTAGGGAGTGATTTTAACTGTTAGGGGGCATGGCTACGAGTGATATGCCACTGATCACTAGGGACGAGCTTCGAGTTCGAGTCAAACTCATGTTCGATGCGAACATTGGCTGTTCGCCTGTTCGGCGAACAGCGAACAATTCGCGGCAAATTCGAAAAGCCGCGGAACACCCTGTAAAAGTCTATGGGAGGATTCTAAAGTGATAATTTTAAAGGCTTATATGCAAGTTATTGTCATAAAAAAGTGTTTGGGGACATCTATCAATGCCCAAATTTTATTTTATTTTTTCCGGGAGCAGTGATTTTTATAATGCTTAAAGTGAAACAATAAAAGTGAAATATTCCTTTAAATTTCATACCTGGGGGGGGGTGTATAGTATGCCTGTAAAGTAGCGCGTGTTTCCCGTGATTAGAACTGTTCTTGCACAAACTGTAATTTCTGAAGGAAAAAAAAGTAATTTAAAAGTACTTGTGGCTATAATGAATTGTCGGCTCCTGGCAATTCAGAGAAAAGTCATTGAAAGTCATTGATTAAAAAAATAAAAATGCGTGGGGGTCCCCCCAAATTAAATTACCAGGCCCTTCAGGTCAGGTATAGATATTAAGGGGAACCCTGCATCAAATAAAAAAAAATGATGTGGGGTTCCCCACAAATATCCATACCAGACCCTTCAGGTTTGGTATGGATTTTAAGGGGAACTCTGCACCAAATAAAAAAAAAATGGCGTGGAGTTCCCCCCAAAAATCCATACGAGACTCTTTATCCGAGCATGCAACCTGGCAGGCCGCAGGAAAAGAGGGGGGACGAGAGAGCCCCTCCTCCTGAACCGTACCAGGCCACATGCCTTCAACATGGGGAGGATGTTTTGGGGGTCTGTGACCCCTCAAAGCACCATGTCCCCATGTTGATGGGGACAAGGGCCTTATCCCCACAACCCTTGCCCGGTGGTTGTGGGGGTCTGCGGGGGGCTTATCAGAATCTGGAAGACCTTTTTAACAAAGGGGACCCTCAGATCCCCGCCCCCTATGTGAATTGGTAATGGGGTACATAGTACCCCTACCATTTCACAAAGAAAGTGTAAAAAATTGTAAAAAAACACACAGACACCGTTGGGATAAGTCCTTTATTAAAAAAAAAAGATTCCAGCGGTGGTAATCCACTCTCGGTCTCCACTCCAACACTGTCAGTACCCTGCGATGAATGCTCTCCTCTCCGGGGTCCTACAATGGATGATCTCCTCTCCATCCAGGTCCAGCGCAGTGCATCCTGTCTCCACCAGGGACACCCCGGCAATATCGTCGCCACAGCCTGACAAGTCTTATGTAGCTGAGGACGGGACCACCCGTCACGTGACCCCATCCCCTTCTGACGCAAGGGGAAATCCGGGCTTACCCAGTGAAGTGACAGGTGACCCCGCCCCCTCTGATGCAACGGGAAACCTGCATTACATAAGAGGGGGCGGGGTCACCCATCACATCACATAAGACCTGTCAGGCAGCCGCAATGTTATTCCTGGGGTGTCTCCGGTGGAGACAGGATGCTGTTACTCGCTGCACTGAACATCTCATCGCTGGAGCCTGGACCTGGAGAGGAGACCATCCCTCGCTGGAGCCTGGAGATCATCATCACAGGATACCGACAGCGTTGGAGTGGAGACCGAGACTGGATTACCACCACTGGAATCTTTTTTTTTATTTATTTCTTATTTTTATAATTTTTTACACTTTCTTTGTGAGATGGTAGGGGTACAATGTACCCCATAACCAATTCACATAGGGGGGGGCGGGATCTGAGACCCCCACAACCACTGGGCAAGGGTTGTGGGGATGAGGCCCTTGTCCCCATCAACATGGGGACATGGTGCTTTGAGGGGTCACAGACCCCCAAAGAATCCCCCCCATGTTGAGGGCATGTGGCCTGGTACGGTTCAGGAGGGGGGGCGCTCTCTCGTCTCCCCCTCTTTTCCTGTGGCCTGCCAGTTTGCATGCTCGGATAAAGGGTCTGGTATGGATTTTTTGGGGGAACTCCACACCATTTTTTTTTTAAATTGGTGTGGAGTTCCCCTTAAAACCCATACCAGACCTGAAGGGTCTGTTATAGACATATGGGGGGAACCCCCACGTAATTTTTTTTAAATTTGACCCAGGGTTTCCCTAAATATCTATACCAGACCCGAAGGGCCTGGTAATTAAATTTGGGGAGACCCCCACGCATTTTTTTTTATTAATGTCTTTCAATAACTTTTCTCTGTATTGCCGGGAGCGGACAATTCATTATAGCCGCGAGTACTTTTAAATGACTTTTTTTCCTTCAGAAATGACATTTTGTGCAGGGACAGTTTTAAGCATGGGAAACAAGCGCTACTTTACAGGCATACTATACACACCCTAGGTAGAAAATTTAAAGGAATATTTCACTTTTATTGTTTCACTTTAAGCATTATTAAAATCACTGCTCCCGAAAAAACTGCTGTTTTTAAAACTTTTTTTGCATTGATACATGTCCCCTGGGGCAAGACCCGGGTCCCCAAACACCTTTTATGACAATAACTTGCATATAAGCCTTTAAAATTAGCACTTTAGATTTTTCATGTTCGAGTCCCATAGACCTTAACGGTGTTTGAATGTTCGATCTAATTTATTACCTGTTCACATGTTCTGATACGAACCAAACTGGGGGGGTTTTCAGCTAATCCCTACTGATCACTGCTCCCGATGAGAGGGAGCAGACATCAGTGACATGTCACTAGGCAGAACGGGGAGATGCTGTGTTTACACTGGTATCTCCCCCTTCTTCAGCTCTGTGACCCGATCGTGGGACACCGGCGGACATCGAGTCCCGCGGCACAGTCACGGAGCTCGCAGAGGTGCGCGCACGCCCTGATGGCAGCAAATTCAAACTGACATAAATATATGTTGATTTGCCTGTTGGTGCCATTCTGCCAACCTAAATGTACAGGACCCGGTCCTTAACCGGGTAAAATGAAGTCGACTTACGCCTTAAAATGTGAACTTACATGTTCTCATCAACTTTAAATAATATTACATATTAATGAATGAATTTAGAATACACCAACAAAATGTGTTTAATAATTTAGACAGAATCATCTACATACAATATAATTAAAGTCACCCTAAAATAATTACATTCCAATCAGCTTATAAAAGATCTTTCTGGAAGGTGGTGAGTGAAATATTCCCTCTCTCGAATAGTGATTGGTGTCTCTGGTATCTGACAGTTTAGGATGTTTTGGATACTTAGGAGAGATAAGTATTAAGGCCCAGATTCTCAAAGGAGATATGACGGCGTATCTCCAGATACACCGTCGTATCTCTGAGGCCTTGTACACACGACCGAACATGTCCGCTGAAACTGGTTTCCGCGGACATGTCCGACCGTGTGTAGGGTCTAGCGGACATTTTCCGGCCGAGCGGACAGGTTTCCAGAGGACAAAAGTTTTTTTAGCATGCTAAGAAACTTGTCCGCTGGAAAGCTGTCCGTCGGACATGTCCGGTGGTTAGTATGACTCATCGGACATGTCCGCTGGTTATGACGTATAACCAGCGGCCCGAAATCCCACGCATGCGTCGAATTGATTCGACGCATGCGTGGAAACATTGAACTTCCGCGTCAGAGAACGTCGGTGTCGTATACGTCACTGCGTTCTCTGTCCGCGGGGATTTTGGTCTGATGGTGTGTACACACATCAGACCAAAACCTCCCAGCAGACATGTCCGATGAAATCGGTCCACGGTCAGGCTGTGTGTACAAGGCCTGAGTCTGAGCCGTCGTATCTATGCGCCTGATTCTTAGAATCAGTTACGCATAGATTTGTATTAGATCCGACCGGCGTAAGTCTCTTACACCGTCGGATCTTAACTGCATATTTACGCTGCCCACGTGTACGCTGATTTACGCCTAGAAATATGTAAATCAGCTAGATACGCGAATTCACGAACGTACGCCCGGCCGACGCAGTAAAGATACGCCATTTACGTTAGGCTTTTCCCAGCATAAAGTTACCCCTGCTATATGAGGCGTAGATGCGGCGTACCAATGTATGGACGTCGTTCCCGCGTCTAATTTTGTAAATTTTACGTTGTTTGCGCAAGTCGTTCGCGAATAGGGCTGGGCGTCATTTACGTTCACGTCGAAAGCAATGGCTTCTTGCGGGTTAATTTGGAGCATGCGCACTGGGATACTTTCATGGACGGCGCATGCGCTGTTCGTAAAAAGCGTCATTTACGTGGGGTCACATAAAATTTACATAACACACGCCCACATCTACGACATTTGAATTAGGCGGGCTTACGCCGGCCTATTTACGCTACGCCGCCGCAACTTTCGTTTGAGAATACGGCACTTGCCTGTAAAAGTTGCGGAGGCGTAACCTAAATAGGATACGTTACGCCCGCACAAAGATACGCCGCTGTACGTGAATCTGGGCCTAAATGTCCAAATTTAACAGTGTTCATTCTCAATACACTAGCAAAGTATGAAAAATAACAATACTAGAGATAATGGTATAACTATTGGTAACCCAGTGTTGCTCCATACATATTAGCGGATAACTATTTTTTTATTCAGGTCAGGTCTGAACAGAATTATGTAACATTTTGGGAAAAATATACAGCCAAGAAGTCCAATACTTGAGGTTATTATTGCAAAAACCTCCACAGCCACCATGTATTTCCCTCTGGTGCTCAGATAGGCCGGGATCATGGCAATCCAGACACTGCAGAACACCAGCATGCTGAAGGTGATGTACTTGGCCTCATTAAAACTGTCTGGTAATGTCCTGGCTAAAAAGGCGATAATGAAACTCACAGCTGCCAGAAGCCCCATATATCCCAGGACAGAGTAGAAGCCGATAACTGAACCCTCATTACACTGAATGATGATCTTCCCCTGATAAGAGTGAGTGTCTCGATCCTGGAATGGTGGAGAAATGGACAACCAAGTGACACAGATTATGACTTGAACCAGTGAGAACACAGCAAATATATAATTGGGCAGCTTGGCTCCCATCCATTTCCTCCAGGGACTCCCAGGTTTGGTGGCTTTAAAAGCAATACACACCATGATACTTTTGGCAAGTAGAGAAGAGACGGCAACTGAAAAGATGACACCAAAAGAGGTGACACGCAGCATGCAGGTCACATCTACTGGATGGCCGAGGAACAAGAAGACACAGAGGAAGCTCAGCATGATGGAGACCAGGAGAAGATAGCTCAGGTCCCGGTTATTGGCTTTAACAATGGGGGTGTCCCGGTAATGTATAAATATCCCCAATATTAAACCAGTCAGAACACAACAGAGGATGGAGAGAGATGAAAATACTGCAACAATGGGATCATCAGTGTAGGAGAGAAATTCCATCACTCTTGGAACACAACGATCCTTCTTCTCATTTGGCCATTCTTCATCAGGACATTTCATGCAGTTTTCACTGTCTGTAAGAACAATACAAAGACAATGAACATCGGGGTCAGAGCTTCTGAGAAAAATTATCTTGTGTTGCATCACAGCTAAGAACAGAATTTCCATCAAAGCTGTCAGAGAAAGAAATTTTAATAAATACAATATAAATATAAATATTATATAAACTTAACAGCTTGCCGGACGTATCACTTACTTGTTTGGTGGCAAGGCGGTTCTGCTGTGCTGAATAACGTACTAGATATGTAATCTGAGCTCCCAAGAAGGGATCACAGATCACATACTTCAAAATTTCAGTTGCTTCTAACATCTGATTATGGGAACAGAAACCACAATTACTGTTAGAATTTAGTTTCTTCAATAAAATATGTCCATCCTGCCTCTTTGAGTTTTTTTTAATTGCTACAGACAAAAGCAAACATTTATTTGACCCCCATTGATAACTAGAACAATGAATGAACATTTACGCCCCGAGTCTCAGTGATTTTTGTTTTGTGTTCGATTCCTTATTTGCATAAATTAGTTTAGTTAAATTTGTTGAATCCGTTTTCGGAATTAGTTTTGTTTATTTGTATTCAAATCAATTTTAATATTTAAAATTAAAATAGTTTTAAAATTTAAAAATTAGAATTTGAAACGTATTTGAATTCCAATAGTTTTAAAATTTGAATAGTTTTCCATTTTTCAAAGAGAATAAAATAGAATAGAAAATAAAGGAATAGGGGGGGCGCATGCGCGGGGTCTAGCAGCACGGACATGCCGCGCTAGAGCTCCGCTCCGTGAGGGGATAATACCGCGGACATTAACAGAAAAACAGAGCCGCAAACGACCGGGACTAAGAGGACATCACCCCAGGAGGTGAGGGGACAATTTATTTGAAAAATGGTGTTGGGGGGCGCCAGGACCAAGGCTAAAACAAGCCCCAGCAGCGCAGCCCAGCACACTAAGGGCTCAGGCAAAAAAGCGCCAAACACCTCAGCCACCTCAGATCTCCACACAGCAGGGAATGGCAAAAAACATACAGCCAAGCTGATGAAGCCAGCTGTTTCCCAGAGACCATTAAGCTCAGACAGTGAAAATTAGGAACTTTCTGACACCTCACAGGCTGCTGCATCAAGCGCAGCTGTCCCCTCAGAGCTTATTCAGCAATTTGAGAGGATGCTGAACAAAGCACTAAAGCGCACCTCAGATCAAATAACCTCAAGCCTCACCAAAGAAATAAGGGACCTGGGTAGCCGCACAGAGACCCTGGAGGCAAAGATGGATGAAATAGAAATTTATGCGCAAGACTGCCAATCCGAAATAGACACACTCAAGGAGGAGAACCTGGTACTTCAAAACAAATTAGAAGATTTTGAGAACCGCGCAAGGAGATCAAACTTAAGGTTTAGGGGAATCCCTGAGACAGTCCTAGATCTTCCAGGCACAACATTGGCAATATGCCAGGAACTATTGCCGGGAATGGCAGTGGAGAGGCTGGAATTTGACAGAGTCCACAGGGCACTAGCCCCAAAGAAAGCGGAGGGACCTCCCAGGGACATTATAGTAAAATTCCATTATTATAGGACAAAAGAGCAAGTCCTTGAAGCAGCCAGGGAGAAGAGTAGCCTAACCTTCCAGGGGCACAACTACCAGATTTTCGCCGATATTTCACAGCTGACAATCACCAAACGGCGTGCAATGAAACCTCTCTTGATAGAACTTCAACAACACCAAATCAAATACCAATGGGGATTTCCATTTTCTCTACGGTTCACGTATCAGGGTTCCAAAATGGTATGCAGATCACCTGATCAGTTGAATCAAGCCCTAATTGATTTCAAGCTTATTGACCGTTCCACCGCTAACAATTCCTCCCGCAGAAGATCAGCATCGGCATCTTCCCACAATGAACCTATTCAACCTGAGAAAAACAACGGAATTCAGCATACCAACAAACAAGGCAGATTTGTGCCCCAACCCCAAGACCATGAGGACACCATGGACTGACCATCTTCCAGAAGTATTTCTACATTTACTTCTCCTCCTAACCACAAAGGTTCCTTTTAGGAAGAGACAATCAATTTGCTTGGACTGGAAGTCTGGCGATTTTTGATCTTTGATTTTAATTCCTATTTCTATCTTTTACTCTTTTCCATTATAGCTTCTCTTCCTCCCTCCCTTCATTTTTTTTCTCTTCTCCCCCCCCCCTCGCCTTCGGGCGGGGGGGGGGGAATACAACAGTGCCAGCCTTTTGCTCTTTGGGGCCTTCCTAGTCCACTATTATCATATCAATCTTCCTCTCCCCCAGTACCCTATAAGCTCACTTTCTACCTCTCATTTTTACCACCCAAATTCACACTGCCTCTTCTTACCACCCCTTGTTACCTCCACACAAGGAATGTCCAGTTCATTAGCATGCTCCTACATGCAAAACCCACACCACTATACAGTATATCATATATATCCCCAGTATGATCTGTGATACACACCTCCCTTGCAGGTATCATATAAGGGTGGCTGGAACACTATAGATGTGTATCAAGATAGTGCACAATCCCAAACATCTTAGATGTCCAGCCTAGTATCGGGTATCAGGCACCATTCAACACATTGCTATAACCGCACTGCCATACCCCCTCCCAGCTTATTGATTTTGGTAGCTTAAATTCAGGACTCCAGCGAACCTGACGCTAGCAACCATAGAGGAAAACTCCCTCAACACCCCAAGACAATTCTATATCTTATGATACCACCACCGTCAGCATTATATGTAGGATATTATACACAACATTCTTGCTACTTGTACTATAATAACCCCCCCCCCTCCTACCACTGGCTTGCACAAAAGAGTGCAAGACAATAACAATGCCCTGTTCAAAATTTAGTTATAACCAGACAAAGTAAATAACACCTCATGTGGTGTTTAGCTGATTACACTAAAAGCGGTCCATCACCGCACGGAAACTACATGCGCCCCACTATGATCTCCTCGGGTCCCCGCAGTATTAAGCGGGAAATCGACGGGATCCCTTTTCCCCCTGGCAGGAGAATTTCTCCCCTGCCATGGGTATACAAATTGTACTTTATTAGTTCAATGTTGATTGTTCATTTGCTAACTTGTTTTGTGTTTCTCCCCCTTTTCAAGGTCGCTTATTCCGGACCCCCCCCCTCCCCTCTTTTTCCCAAGTCTGCAGGGACTGGGCTGGCCAGCTGCTCCATGAATCATTATGGTAAAACAGGCAGAAAGGTAAAGCTACCATGGCACCATTGAATTTATTGTCTCTAAATGTACAGGGCCTAAATGTACCACAGAAACGAACCAAGGCTTTTAGGACATTTCAAGCCAAAAGGGCCCACATTGTTTGCCTCCAGGAAACCCACTTCACCACTAACTCAACGCCTAAATATTTCAGCCCCTCTTACCCACAAGTCTATACAGCATCTGCCTCAGTCAAAAAAAGTGGAACCCTAATTGCATTCCATCGCACCACACCCTTCACGCTAATATCTGAAATAAAAGATCCAGAAGGTAGATACCTTATTTTAACAGGCCAAATAATGGATTCTGAAATCACGGTAGTATCTTATTACGCCCCTAATCTCAATCCATTACCCTTTTTGTCTCATCTCTTCCATATAATTTATTTGCACAAAAAGGGAACTCTCTTCATTTGCGGAGATTCCAACCAAGTCCTTCTCCCATTCTTAGATAAAACCCCCTACACACCACCTAAACATCAGGCCAAATGGACCCTCCCCAATCTACTATCCAAATACAACTTGATAGACA
The DNA here is from genome assembly GCF_905171775.1 of Rana temporaria. Classification (NCBI taxonomy): domain Eukaryota; kingdom Metazoa; phylum Chordata; class Amphibia; order Anura; family Ranidae; genus Rana; species Rana temporaria. Next base: position 23,280,467 of record NC_053489.1, on the reverse strand, counting down.
CATGGAGAGAAGCCAACCCCACGAAGCAAAATTATACATATTTTTCAAACCCACACCAATCATTCAGTCAAATAGATCATATTTTTGTGACTATTGGTATGGCTCCGGAAATACTACACTCATAACAGAGCTAGGCACAAATTCTATAAACACGCGAACAAACCAGGAGCATACTTAGCCAGGGCGCTAAACTCACTCAATAAGACTTTTAAGCCTATAAAACTAAAAATAGCTAACAATGTGGTTTCTAGCAATCCACTCAAAATTGTGCAAAAATTTAGTTCACATCTAAAAACACTGTATGCGGAAACCAATACATTCAACGAAACGGAAGCAGACTCCTTCTTCTCACAAATTAATCTCCCACATCTGAGCCAATCACAAAAATTACAATTAGAAGAGCCAATCACGCAAGAAGATGTATCCTCTGCCATTCAGGAACTCAAAGTAAACAAAAGGCCTGATGGGTTCTCAGCACAATATTTCAAAAGTTTTAGTGAAATACTCTCTCCTAGACTGGCAGAGGCCTTCAATAATCTACTAGAACAAAAAACTTTCAGACCAGAATCACTTCTAGCAACGATTTGTATGATCCCCAAACCGCATTCAGACGACACACTTTGCACTAATCATCGACCGATCTCCATGCTAAACACGGACATAAAACTACTAGGCAAAATATTAGTTACCCGCCTCAACAAACTCATTGGCAGCCTGATCCACCGGGACCAGGTAGGCTTTATGCCCTCCAGACAAGCAGGTGACAATGTTCGCAGAGCATGTCTGCTAGCGCATATAGCAAAACAAAGGGGCATTCCGGCGTGTTTCCTTTCTCTGGACATCAAACAAGCTTTTGACTCTATCTCCTGGTCGTATTTACGCTACACCCTTCAGAAATGGGGCTTTGGCCCAAATTTTATCAAATGGATTATGGAACTTTACAATAAACCTAAAGCTTATGTTAAATACGCAGGTTATAAGTCGGACACCTTTGATGTCGGAAGAGGGACACGGCAGGGATGCCCATTGTCCCCACTTTTATTTGCCCTACTCATAGAGCCGCTTGCCCAAAAAATCAGATCGGATCCCACTATTTTAGGCATCGAGATAGGAGGCTATAAACACAAGTTATGTTTGTTTGTGGATGACATCCTTTTATTTATTGCTTCCCCACAAGTAACATGCCCAAATCTCATCCCATTGCTCAATAGATTTGCAACATTTTCAGGTCTAGTTATAAACCCTAAAAAATGCTTAGCAATGAACATATCCCTCTCAAGAATAGAATTAAACGCTGCCAAAATAGGTCTCCCATTCGGATGGAACGATAAAAGCATCCCATACCTAGGAACCCACTTAACGGCTGATACTTCTGACCTATTCTCACACAACTACCCTCACCTCCTTAAACAAATAACAACTTTATTAAACTCCTGGTCTCAACTCCCACTGTCCTGGCTTGGAAGAATCAATGCAGTTAAGATGACGATACTCCCAAAGTTACTATATCTCTTCAGAGTACTCCCTGTCCCATTAACGACATACTTTCTGAGAATTACACAGAAAAGAATATCGACCCTTATCTGGGGTTCCTCTAGGCCTAGAATAAAAGCGCAAATTCTGCACCTCCCCAAAACACATGGAGGGTTAGGGTACCCGAACTTTGCAAACTATTACAGAGCAGCGCAAATCTCGACCCTTGCCAAATATCACGCAAAAAAGGAAACACCACTCTGGGTAGCGATAGAGGTGGCTGAATGTGACCCCGTCCCACTGGCTAACTTACTATAGATCTCCCCAAGCTACGCAAAAATGTCTGCAACCCCATTACTAAACATTCTCTCTCATTATGGGACAGATTCAAAACAAAATTCCTACTGCAGTCCCCCCTTAATCCATTGCTGTCATTTTACAAAAACCCAGCATTCTATCCAGCATGGATCTTCCCAAACACGTTCAAGGAATGGGTAAAAAGAGACTGTATATATGTTTATAAATTTCTAGACTCATCAGGCATCATGCCCTTCCCGTCAGTGTGCAAAAAATATGGTATTCCCCAATCAGAACTGTTCAGGTATCTCCAAATTAAAAACGTGGAATCACTCATGACCCCCTTGGCACTGAAGAACCTGATGTCTCCTTTTGAGAGAATTTGCAAGGAAAATCCGCTTGAACGTGGTACAATATCGATTATATATTTGCAGACAATAACTCAAACTAATATTGCTAAACTTCCATATGTCCAGAAATGGGAAGCTGACCTAAACCTCGAACTTAATGCCTCTGACTGGAACCAAATATGGCAAAACACTAAGTCAGCCTCCTCCAATATAACAGCATTGGAAACGAACTATAAGGTATTAACTAGATGGTACCTGGTACCTGACAGAATAGCCAAATATGTACCGAGCTACTCTGGACAATGCTATAGAGGTTGCACTACTGCGGGTACATATTTTCATACATGGTGGACGTGTCCAAAAGCACAGTTGTTCTGGAAAAAGATTTTCGAGGCAGCGAGTATCTTGACCGAATTGAAAATCCCTCCAGACCCTAAATTGGCCCTACTAAATTTAAAACCTGTCAATTTATCACGCACTCAATTCAAATTACTAATACATATTTTCACTGCTGCCAAACAGACCATTGCAAAAGCCTGGAAAACCCCAAACCTTTCAGTGAGAGAAGCAAAGAGCAGAATGAGTACTGCAATGACACATGCCAAAATGGAAGCGTTGGATTCAGACACGATCACCAATTTTGAAAAAATATGGCACCCGTGGTTACAATACACTGCGTCAGGAAATTTTAATGGTGGAGTGTTGATGCCATGGTAGCTTGCCTAATGAACAATATCTTTGCACAATGTACACATTGACAAAAGAGCCATACCCATCCCTGCAGACCTTTTTATTTTATCCCTCTCCCCCTTCCCCTTCCCCCTCCCCCGGTCAGATAGTGTATAAGATAAAATCACCTAATATTTTACAATCAACACAGAAATGTTAGCATACTCTAGTAACTCATAGTTTATATGTTTAAGGTTGTATTAAACAGAAACATGCAGTCTCTGATACACTGTCAATTTGAAAACGAAGCAACTTAGATAGAATGTTTCCTTTGCTTATCAAAACACTCAACCTTCTCCAGTTGTTGCCTGAGGAATAAGGTTACGTTCTTCATTATTTCACTTTATTTAGATCAATAGAGTTGTTACAACTTGTCGAGATGGCAGAATGACAACCTTTTGTTTATTGTACCAAATGTATGCTACATGTACAATTTATTTTTGCAATCACTAAATAAAGAAAATTTGACAAGGAAAATAAAGGAATAGAATAGAACAAATATATAATAAAATAAAAAAGAATATAACAGGAAATAAAAGAATAGAATACAATGGAAAAAATAAGGTGCATGGTGTAGCCATGGGCACATATTGTGCACCATCTTACGCTAACCTCTATTTAGGAGGGTGGGAGAGAGAGGTCTTCTGTAGCTACTAGCGATCAATATGTGCCCTGGCTCCCCTGCATCCTGTGCTGGTTCATTTATCAATGATCTGCTGGTGATCTGGACTGGCACAGAAAGGGATTTGCACAAATTTTTGAATCAACTGAATGTTTACAGCTATAATCTCAAATTTACATATACAGTTAATACAGTAGAAAGCTCCTTCCTTGATCTTAATATTTCAATCGATTCAGATGGTTACATACAATCTGACCTTTATCGCAAACCTAGTGCCGGCAACACCCTACTTCACGACAGCAGCTCACACCCAGACTCTCTGATACGGAGCATTCCATATGCTCAGTATCTTCGTCACTGGAGAAACTGTACTTCGCACTTAGATAAAAAAAAAAAGGCAGACTCTTTGCGTGAAAGACTACTTGCCCGGGGAAACTCACGTAGCCTCTTGAGACACTCTTTCAACAAGGCATGGAAGAAAACTAGGGGGGTTATACTTTATAACACTCCTTGTAAACATAAACATCAAACTGTGGGTTTGGTCACCAGGTTTTCCACCCATGAACGACATTTACAAACACCCATTGCCAAAAACTGGCATTTCCTCACAGAGGACTACACTATCTCGAAATATGTTAGACCCACCCCCGAACTCATTTTCAGATGAGTAGCCACATCGAGGGAACAAATTACCTCTAGTCACTACGTACCACATAGGGACAACAGATCCTTACCACGAGGGACATACCAATGTGGGAATTGTCCACGATGTCAATGGTTTTGAGAGGCATAAGACTGAATGGCCAATGGCATAGATCTAAAACTGCTCCACCTCCCGTCTTCTACCACACTGCTGGATGGCTTTGATGTGAATAGGTGGCTGTGTGATTGGGAGTATGGTGCTATGAGGGACTCTATGATCGGGGGGACTGTGTGATTGGGAGCTCTGCGATAAGAGGACTTGGTGATTGGGATGACCTGATATGATGAGAGGACTCTGGCATATAATGGGGACTTAGACACATAGGGAGAACTCAAATGTGTAGCTTTGACTCTATACATGATGACTCTATAGCTGACATGATAGAGGATCTTTGATGTGAAGAGGGACTTTTGATGGGGAATTAATTAATCAAGGTAGCTGAGTGCATCATCAAAGATTCAGGTTTACCATTGATATGCAACATTTACATTTTTTATACTGTATTATTAACTGGGTACCTCTGAATTTTGCATACTTTTAAAGGGTGTCTGGAAAAATGTTGAGAAACACTAGTCTGAATATATTTTCCTGGTGCTACCCCATTGTCCGCCTACAAGTGGACACTATGTATAGGTTCCATAAATGTTAACTACATATTCCTCCCCTTTCTTTAATTTAGGTAGATATCTTTGGGTTGGTCACCACACTTATACAGTAAATAAGTATATGATCTTATTATTAATATAATAAATATAATATAACATCATTTTATTTCCTCCCCCACATGCCCCTTCCCCTGACTTCTCTCTCAAGATCAATGGCACAACTTCCGGTTCCGGGCCTGAATGGAGTAGCTGCCTTTCTAAGCTCCCACAGCGTAACCTGAAAATCTGGCCTGTAAAACCTGCCTGACACATCCTTATCATTAGCAGCCTCTCCAGGTCTCCCTGCACGCCCTGCACGCCCATGGATCAGTGTGTGGTCTCGGCCTTGCCGGATCCCTCAGCAGACACACCGGACATTGAGGTAAGCAGTAGCGCGGCCTCCCCTCCTCTCAGCAGACCTCCTCACCACCCCACGAGGGGGACCACAATACAGAGCGCATAGCACAGGCTGTGGTAGCTCTCCTAACGCCCATTATAGCTGCCTTGGTGGAAAAGGCAGTAAACGCAGGGATGAAAAAGATCAAGGCCCTATTGGGGGAACACGCCACCAAACTGAATGAGATGGAACACCACCTATCAAACATGGAAAAAGAGCTACACCAGGCACAAGCCACTGAGCAGGCCCAAGACAAGACAAACCAATATATTTTACAAAAACTGGACGATTTGGAGAATAGGTCCAGAAAGAGCAATCTGTGATTCGTAGGCATCCCAGAATTCCTACAAACATCAGCACTTGCACAACTCTGTGCAAGGTGCATTTCGGAAACCCTAGGCCTCCCAAGCCCTTGCGCAGTGGAGCGGGCCCACTGCATTGGAGCCTTTAACACCGACCGCAAATCTTCCCGACCGATCATCGCCAAGTACTTGAATTACTCTGACAAAGCCTCTATACTACAGAAGTTCAGACAAACCAGGTCTCTCCAAATCGATGGAATGAGGGTCCTGATATTTGCAAGTTACTCCATTGAAGTATCCAAAAAAAGAAGGCCTTTCAACACCCTATCCCAAACAGTACCGACAGTTCCTCACCATAAACTTAAACAAAACAATCATACAATAACAGCCCAAACCTCCCAAATCGACTCCCCCACTAGGAAAATGATTTCCTGGAACATTAAAGGGCTCATATCACCCACTAAGTGTCTAAAAATCCCTTGGCACCTCAAAAGACTCAATGCTGACATTGCCCTACTCCAGGAAACCCACCTATCTACCCCTTGATTTCCATTGCATGTAAAAGCTCTGGGTGGGCACAGTCCTAGGCTCTAATGCCATTGGATGTAAAGCAATGGGTTCTAATTTTGATACACAAAAGCCTCACCTGCACGGTGTTGTTGAAGTCACCTCAAACGACATATACTGTATGCTCCCAATAGCCCAGGTAAACAATTCTTTGGAGAATTGTCAACCTGGCTACTCCATGTCCCACATCCCACATATAGTTGGAGGTGACTTCAACAACACTTTACACTCAACAGACAACAGATCCTCCCCCAAATGCCTCCGTAATGTATCTGATCCTAGCGATCTAACACACTTCACATCCAATATGGACTCCCTTTGGCACCTTCTACACCCAGCTGACAAAGAATTCACCTTCTATTCAAACCCACACAATGTTTTCACCAGAATAGACTACCTCTTCTGCTCAGACAACTTGGTCCCTATGCTATCCGGTGCGGACATCCACGACATTGTCATCTCCGACCATGCCCCCGTCCCGGCGACGGTAGACAACCCAGACCTACACCCAAACCCTAAGCTTTGGTGTTTTCCATCCTACCTCCAAAACAATTATGACTTCCAACAGTACATAGAGAAAGCATGGACAAAATTTTCATTGGCTAATGAGCCACATTCCGACAACCCAAACCTTTTCTGGGAAGCCAGCAAAGCCTTCCTTAGAGGTCAGATCATATCCTATGCAGCTTCTTTCAAAATAAACACCCTGGCAAACTATAAGACGACCAGTGCTAGACTGCACCAGGCACAACACTCACTATACACCGCAAACTCGCCTAACAATAGGAAGGGATTGCAGGCAGCCAAGAGGGCTTTTGACACTTGGGCAGACACTCTTCAACTGACAAAAAGGACACATATGGATGCCACCCTCCACAAATTTGGCAACAAAGCAGACAAATTGCTAGTAAGGCTTTGCAAGGGCACATTCCGACCGACTCACATCCCTTCCCTTTCCTTCCCTCGGGCTACAGTCACTCATTGCAATAAGACAGAGTCATACTGCAATACTACTCCTCATTATATGCCCCAGACCCCATAGACAGGATGACAGCGCAATCCTTCCTTGATAAAAAATACATACCTATGGTCACCACTTCCCAACTTGAGGCCCTCAACGCACCCATCTCTTTCCAAAATACCATATGCAACCTAGCTCCCTCTAAAGCCCTAGGCCCTAACGGGTTCACAGGTGAATTCTATAAAACCCTACAAACAATAATTAAACCCACCCTTCACAAGGTTTACTGCGGCATATGGTCTGGCGGCCCTTACCTACCCACGGGAACCAAGCCATCATTAAACTACTATCAAAAAAGTAAAGACCCGGGCTCCTCTTGACCCATATCACTACTAAACCTAGACTTCAAAATCCTCTCCAAAATCATTGCCACTAGACTAGCCGCCATAATTCCCTCTCTGATTCACCCCGCCCACTCAGGTTTTGTGATAGGAAGAACAGCCACTCTAAACATCCAAAAAGTTATGATGGCCCTAGAACATGCTAAATGCAATCCGGGAGGGGACTAAGCCATCATCACCCTGGACATGGAGAAAGCTTTCAATAACGTCAGCTTCGACTGGCTTTCCATGGCCATGTCAAAAATGAGGTTCACTGGCCCCTTTACTCACCTTATTGATGCCATGTACACCGCCCTTTCAGATGAATTCCGCCTCCAGAAGGGTACAAGACAAGGATGCCCCCTATCCCTGCTCCTTTTTAACATCGCACTAGAACCCCTGTCCAGGTAACTATTCCAAAAGGACCCTCTATACGGTATCAATATTGGCAAGCATGAACTCCACACATCTTTTCCAGATGGCAAACGTTCATGGACTCGGCATTATCTCCAGAGGATGGGATAACTATGAAAAATACTCATTCTCCTACTTTGGGGCCCTCCCCTACCGATCAACCCACAACCGTGGTCCTTAAACATTTCAAAACGTCTGGTAGGACCCTCACCTCTTCATCACCATCACCCCTTCAACCAACATCGTGACTGAGAGCACCCCGCTCATTACTTTAGCCAAAGCCTTGGTGCCTCCATCCCTCTCTTCGGCACAGTATGAACTTGGTGCACACTTGGTGCACACCTTTTGGGCATAGGGTGACTGAGAAATATTAATTATTATTATTAATATTAATTATAAATTACATGAGATGGGACATTACTGATAATATATGTATTGCGGGAGATCTGGACATATTACAGGTGATTTCATTCTGACCCACACCAGGTCAATATACTCTTAAGATATTCCATTGTCCATTGTGTGATGCTAATACTGTGTTGTGTCTATTGTACTGATTGAGTCTGTAAGGGTCAGATGTCTAGCTTTGAGGTGTTTATTGAAGCTGGCTCCTGAAAGACATTCCATTGCGTGATGCTAATGACACTGTTGGTGTGAGAAGCCTATTGATGATCAGGTGTGAATATGCTATTGATGATAGATATGTGTTGTGAGTTAGCAGTCTAAAGGTCAGACGTCTGACTTAAGGAATGTGTATTATGAAGTAGGTGAGAACAGCTTGGCGGAGCCATGCTGTCTGGATAATGTTTAGTAATTAGCCCATCTGAAGGTGTATTGTGTTATACGTGGGTGGAGAGTTTCTTTGTCCCTGTGATTAACTTTAACATGCTGTACTGTATATAAGAAAGCTAAGATACCATTAAAAGCGTTCATACATTTTGAAACAAAACCATCTAAGGTTTTTCCGACTGAAAATCGTGTGTATAAGAGAAACTTTGTTGGGAGGGGAGGGAAGCTACATTTCAACTTTAAAAGATATCTTACATGTAGTATATGGACTTTACTGAAAGTTCTAAATGTCACTGCTAGGATCTTAACATAAGAGCCCAGTAAACTGTCTGTAGTTAGTTTGAACACTATGGCCCAGATTCACAAAGCACTTGCGCCGACGTATCTCGAGGTACCCAACGTAAGTGCAAATATGCGCAGTCGTATCTGTGCGCCGGGCCCACAAAACTAAGATACGCCTAAAAACAGGCTTCATTCCACCAACGTAACTTGCCTACGCCGGCGTAGAGTGGGCGCATATTTACGCTGGACGCATGTGGCGCTCACATTGATTTTCTATTCAAATATGTAAATGAGGGAGATACGCCGATTCACGATCGTACTTGTGCCCGACGCAGGCTACGACTGGTGCGCGTAAGTTGTATGTACGGCGTAAAGTTATGCCCCATAAAGGAGGTGTAACTCAGCAGCATCCATGCAAAGGGCTGCACCAGGGAACCCAAGCTGGCCTATTTTACGTAGTTTACAATGGATGTGAATATGGCTGGACGTAGGTTACGCTCACGTCGTAGGCAGTGATCTGGCGTATCTTGGGCAGTTGTTCCGACGTGATTCTGAGCATGCGCAGAACGATGCGCCCACGTCCCGGCGCATGCGCAGTTGGTGATACGTATCTGTCTGGCGCCTAGGAAACCCAGCGCAGTTTTGGGAGGAAGTGCTTTGTGAATTCCATGCTCGCATCTCTGCGCTGCGTCGGCGTAGCGTAAAGGAGATACGCTATGGCGGTATAAATGTGTGCCAGTGTCTGTGAATCCAGGCCTATCTCTATATACATGAGGTTTTACCCCAATAGTCCAAAAACTTGTAGGCTAGAAGTAATATTACACCATCCCACATTATTTTCTGCACCACTAGAATGCAATATACTCTGCTTTTGCACATCTTTGAATTTCAGTGTAAAGTTAAAAAACATTAACAAATATAACTGTAGAACTATAAAATAAGGTATACCAGTCTTATTGGATATCTGCCCTTCTGAACATGGGACACAGTCATAGCAGCAAGAGTGGATTGAAGTTCCTGGCTTTTTTCTGTATCCGGGCAAACAAGAGTCCACACACTTAGATTCCAGCTTCTAAAGAAGGTGAAAAAAATAAGTAAGTTTCCTTGTGTGTAAGAACATTAGTGATGAGCTGAACACCCTCCGGTTCAGTTCGCACCAGAACATGCAAACAGGCAAAAAATGTATTCGAACGCGCGAACACGGTTTAAGTCTATGGGACACGAACATGAAAAATCAAAAGTGCTAATTTTAAAGGTTAATATGCAAGTTATTGTCATAAAAAGTGTTTGGGGACCTGGGTCCTGCCCCAGGGGACATGTTTCAATGCAAAAAAAAGTTTTAAAAACGTAGGTTTTTTCGGGAGCAGTGATTTTAATAATGCTTAAAGTGAAACAATAAAAGTGAAATATTCCTTTACATTTCATACCTGGGGGGTGTGCATAGAATGCCTGTAAAATAGTGCATGTTTCCCGTGCTTAGAACTGTCCCTGCACAAAATGTAATTTATAAAGGAAAAAAATACATTTTAAACTTAAACTTGCGGCTATTCATTAATTGTTGGGTCCCGGCAATACAGATCAAAGTCATTGAAAAAATTGGCAAAAATAAAATAAAAAAGCGTGGGGGTCCCCCCAAATTCCATATCAGGCCCTTCAGGTCTGGTGTGGATATTAAGGGGAACCGTGAGCCATTTAAAGAATAAATGGCTCGGGGGTTCCCCCCAAAAATCCATACCAGACCCTTAACCATTTTCCCTCCCACATTATACACCAGGGATATGCAATTAGCGGACCTCCATGCTTCTGACTCTGGTGTCATGCTTGTGGCTGTCAGAGTCTTGCTATGCCTCATGGGAATTGTAGTTCTGCAACAGCTGGAGGTCCGCTAATTGCATATCCCCATTATACACTATCCTACCCATGTTATTTTATATAATTTTTCTATTTTTTTTGATGTGATTATACACGAGGTCATGGATGGCTAGGTTTTGTAGTGGTGGCAGGGAGAACAGGATTCAGATTTCTTTTGTGCTGTTTTTGCATTATTGATTGTTTTGTTACATTCGACCAGACTAGTTTAGTATATGGCACAAAGTTTTTTTTTTTTTTTTATCTAACATTCGTGTTGGAGGAAGCAAGTCCGCATATGGGAAATTTCGGCTTGCAATTTATAGTGCCTTTGTATTCTGGCCACTCAGTCTGCAGCAGGATAAGTGAGACTCCCTTACAAACACCACCATTTAGTAAGTCTTCCCCTAACATTCCCCCTCCCACATCACATACCACCCATCTACTGTTATTCATTTACACATGAGATTATGGCTAGGTCTTGAAGTGGGAATAGGGGGAATGGCATTCAGACTCCGTTTGTGCGGTTTTTGTATTATTGATCTTTTGCCTAAGGCCCCGTACTCACGACCAAACATGTCTGCTGAAACTGGTCCGCAGACCAGTTTCAGCAGACATGTTTGGCCGTGTGTTGGCCCGAGCGGACCATTTTGGGACGGATCAGACAGGTTTCCAGCGGACAACTGTTTCCCGGACTTGTTTTAAAACAGTCCGCTGGAAACCTGTCCGCCCGGACATGTACGGTCGTCTGTACAGACCTACCGTACATGTCCTGCCGCCCGCATCCCTCGCATGCGTCGAATGACTTCGACGCATGCGTGGAAGCATTTTTAAGGCGGCCCGCCCACGTCGCCGCGTCATTGTCGCGGCGACACCGCGTCATCGACGCGGCGACACCGCGGACACGCCCCGCGTAATGTTTACGCACGGGCTTCTGTTCGATGGTGTGTATAGCCATCGAACAGAAGTCCCCGGGCAGTCCCCGGCCAGACATGTCCGATGGAAACGGTCTGCAGACCGTTTTCATCGGACATGTCCTGCCGTGAGTACTCGGCCTTATTGGAACAGATTGGTTCAGTATATGGCACATATTCCATGTCATTGTTTAACATCCTTGTTGGAGGAAGTGAGATTGCAATTGGAAACCTTAGAATGTCATTATGTTCCTTATGAGGTGTAAGACTTATAACATCCAGCTTTGGTCAACTACAGCATTTCTCCATATTTCATTGGTACAATCCAAGATGGCAGCACTTTTTGAAACACTGTGAATGTCAAAGCATTTTTTACCTTTTATTCTTCCATTTTTTATTTCTATTCTTTATTTTATTTTTAGATGCACCTTCGGACTGCGTCTATGGTTTTTCTGCACATGATCCTGTGCTGTTTGCATGATTTAATTTAAATAGAAAATGGAAGATGGAAGACAATGGGGTCTTAGAAGAGTTCTGCCCTTGACGCATACCATAATGTCATCTCTGGTTTGTCCATTATATTCCATGCTACATTAGTATGTGTCTCTTTGAGCATTTTTTGCATAATATTATGAGGATATATAGACGCTTCAAAATGGCATCCAAACCAGAACGACGTGGTACAGCGTATAGTATCATAATCATATATATATATATTATTTTTATACAATACTATATTTTTATATATGTGTGATTTACATAAAATACTTTTGTTTTTGTTTTTTTTAATGAGCTCTATACTTGATATCATTCACCAATGATCATTTAGACCATGATATGAGCCTATTACATCCACTTTAAGCAATATATGTTCATTTCAAATCATTTTATATCACAGTACACAAAGATTGTGTGTGAATTTTGTGACATTTTATACAGTATGTCCGTGTGTGTTTATACACATACCGATAAACAATTTTTTCCTTTTTTCACATTCAATCATCTACTTATTTATCATTGTTGTATTGTTTAATACTTTATTAATTCATGGTATACACATATCACTTTTTTCACCATATTGGTTATGATATATATTTGTTTCACACATGGACACAGATGATCTTTTTTTGTCATCTTTTATCACTGGTATAAGATTTTTTATTTAATCCCATACACGATAGCAGCCCATGTGTGACGCATCAGGGTTCATCAAAGTGTTCCATTGACTAACGATCACCTGTGGGTTAATTGGTGAAATACCCCATTCACCTTTTCTTCCCTCCTCTTTTTAAACACAGTTTTTGTCATTGTTCACCAGCTATGAGTAAGCATCACATGATGTGACTGTATTGCTTTGGTTGTTTTTGGATTTTATTTGTACAGATAAAGACATCGTTTTAAGGAGTGCGGCAGTCCAGGACCTTCTTCTATCCAATGTAGCTGTGCATAGCCAGCACCCTTTTGGTTCAGTGGGACTGAAGCAAAGCCAAGGGATCAGCAGTTTTTAAAATGGTATTATTTCTCAGACCCTTATCCAAGCACGCAACCTGGCAGGCCGCAGTAAAAGAGGGTGAGACGAGGGAGTGCCTCCCCTCCTGAACAGTACCTGGCCACATGCCCTCAACATGGGGAGGATGTCCCCATGTTGATGGGGACAAGGGCCTCATCCCCACAACCCTTGCCCGGTGGTTGTGGGGGTCTGAGGGCGAGGGGTTTATCAGAATCTGGTAGCTCCTTTAACAAAGGGGACACCTAGATTCCAGCCCCCTATGTGAATTGGTAAAGGGGGTTCATTGTACCTCTACCATTTCACAAAAGAAAGTGTCAAAAATGTTAAAAACCACACAGACACAGTTGGGATAAGTCCTTTATTTAAAAAAACATTCCAGCGTTATAATCCATTCCCAATTTCCAACGGTGATCCATTCTCCAGTAACACTGCAGTCTCCACTCATTCTCCAGTGAGGAACGAAACCCCCATGCGGCTGGGGGATACCCTATGATGTGGGCAGGTGACCCTGTGACCCCGCCCCTCTTACGCTTAATGGGGGTTTCGTTTCTCGCTTGAGAATGAGGGAGACTGCAGCGTTGCTGGAGAATGGATCATCGTTGGACATCGAGAGACAGAATTACATCGTTGGAAATTCATTTTTATTTTAAAATAAAGGACTTAGGTCTGTGTGTTTTTTTTATAATTTTTTACACTTTCTTTGTGAAATGGTAGGGGTACAATGTACCCTGTTACCAATTTACATAGGGGGGCTGGGATCTGGGGGTCCTCTTTGTTAAAGGTGGCTTCCAGATTTCGATAAGCCCCTTGCCCGCAGACCCCCACAACCACCGGGCAAGGGTTGTGGGGATGAGGCACTTGTCCCCATCAACATGAGGACATCCTCCCCATGTTAAGGGCATGTGGCCTGATAAGGTTCAGGAGGGGGGGCACTCTCTTGTCCCCCCTCTTTTCTTGCGGCCTGCCAGGTTGCATGCTGGTACAGATTTTTGGGGGAACCCAACACCAATTTTTTTTAAATGGCGCGGGGTTCCTCTTAGACCTGAAGGGCATGATATGGAATTTGGGGGGGACCCCACACTTTTTGGGGGGTATATTCATACCAGACCCAAAGGGCCTGGTAATGGACTGGGGGGGACCCCTGTCGTTTTTTTCAATGACTTTGATCTGTATTGCCGGGACCCGACAATTCATGAATAGCCGCAAGTAGTTTTAAATTATTTTTTTCATTTAGAAATTACATTTTGTGCAGGGACAGTTCTAAACATGGGAAACATGCACTACTTTACAGGCATACTATACACACCACCCAGGTACGAAATTTAAAGGAATATTTCACTTTTATTGTTCCACTTTAAGCATTATTAAAATCACTGCTCTCGAAAAAAACGGCCGTTTTTAAAACTTCTTTTTGCATTGATACATGTCCCCTGGGGCAGGACCCGGCCCCCAAACACTTTTTATGGCAATAACTTGCATATTAGCCTTTAAAATTAACACTTTTGATTTCTCCTATAGACTTTTAACGGTGTTCCGCGGCTTTTTGAATTTGTTTAAATTGTTCGCTGACAACACTAAGCCAGTGTCTCGCACTGGAGGAGTATTCATGGCAGGCTGACAATGCTGCTGCTAATATTAAGTCAGTTGTTTTGCATTGATCTCCGGGTAAGAAACTGTAAAGAATTTTCAAAGAATTGCTTAAAGTGGTTCTAAAGTCAGATTTTTTTTATCGCAATACATTATATGCATTAAGATAAAAAACATTCTGCATGCAGTCACCCCCCTCAGCCCCTCTATAACTTAACTGAGCCCCATCTCGTGAACCCCTGGGGGTTGTAGTCCGGCGTACAGTGTGGTATAGCCTAGATAGTTCGGAAGGCGCGCCGGGGGGGGGGGGGTTGAGGGGAGTTTGTAATTGTATTTTCTCTTTCTTTTCTTTTTTTTTTTACTTCCTCCCTGGGGGGGAGGGCACCAGAGAAGGGATTTATGTTGTTGAAAGAAGGGGAAGATTTCAATGTTATATATAGTTGATATTATTGTTTTTTTTTTCTTTTTTTTATTATTATTGTACTTAATGTGGAGAATTGTATACATGTTTCTGCAATGATGGAACGATAATGTGAAGTGGCAACATGTAAACCACAAAAATGGTGGAGGGTATAAAGAGAGAGGGGGGGAGAGGAGGTGGTAAGTTAAGAGTAGGGGTAGGCTAGGGATTTTTGTAGAAGGTAACACTAAATAAAAATTTGAACAGACACGGTAATGGCAAGTTTGAAGGAAAAAAAAAGAAAAAGGAAAAGAGAGAAGATTTTTTTTTTTGGGTATTAAATATCACATTATAGGGCGCCATCAGCTCCCTTCTTAATCATATTTCGGGAGTGCATTATATAAGTACACAGGGAAGGGTGGGGGGACAGGGGATTAACGTTTTTTTTTTTCTATTTTTTTGTGGGTATTAAGTACCGTATTTATCGGCGTATACTGCGCACTTTTTTGCCCTGAAAATCAGGGCAAAATCGTGGGTGTGCGATATACGCCGATACCCGCTTCCCGCGCTGTGTTTGAACCACTGCGCCGACATATACCGAGCGCAGTACACTCGGGTATAGTCGGGGCAGGCTCGGCTCTTCTCGCGGTCACGTCCTGTGCGTCCTGTACGTCCTTTACGCGAGAGGAGCCGAGCCTGCCCGACTATACCAGAGTGTACTGCGCTCGGCGCAGTGGTTCGAACACAGCATGGGAAGCGGGGATCGAGCGGGGAGGACACCACGATGGTCTCAGAAGGACGCCGGACCGGACGAGGCCGCCGATGGATGACGGGCAGGACGCGATGGACGACGATGAGGGGCATCCAAACTGTAAGTATTTTTTTTTTTTTAAGGAATTTAACTTCAAGTTCGGGGGTGCGCGCTATACGCCAGGGGGGCATTATAGCAATAACGCGATGAGATAAATACGGTATCTCATTATAAGGTGCTATTAGCTCCTTTCTTAACTATATTTCATGAGTGTATTACACGAGTACACGGAGAGGTTTAATTGGTGGGAAGGGTGGGGGGACAGGGGCTAGGGGATCAAAGGGGTGTTTTTTTTCCTTCTCTTTATCCCTCCCTCCCTGGGGGGTATACATAATTAGGCACCAATAAGTTCCTTTCTTAGATGTATTTTGAATAATAAGTCACACAAAAAGTGGAAGTGGGAAAGGGAAAGGGATAGTAGGGGGGTTATATATATATATATTTATATATATATACATTTTCTTTTGTATCCTCTCCTCTACCTCATTTTTAAATTTTTTGTTTGTTGTTATATTCTTGTTGTTGTTGTGCAATTCTCCCAGGGTGGGGGGTTTTAATTTATGTATGTGTATTTTTATATGCTTTACCTTTCTAAATTGAGCTGTGGGTTGGGCATCCCGAATTTCTCATCCTACTACTACAGTATGCAGCACAACTCGCACAACTGACAAGTTATTGCTATTGAATCGATCGACTGTGACCCCATTTCTGTGGCTAACATGCTGTGGCTCCAATCAAAAGATAGGGCTCACCTCTCGAACCCCATTACTAAACACTCCCTAACCATCTGGGACAAATTTAGGGCCACCCGTAATTTTCAATCGCCCCACAACCCCCTACTTTCCTTCAGAAATACAGCCTTTTACCCAGCTTGGGAATCCCCTATGGCATTCACAGCCTGGTCTAGCGAAAATCTATTTAGACTCCGTAAGTTGGTCTTTAATAATGCTATCCGACCGTTCCCTACCTTATGCCAGATTTTTGGACTCCCTAGATCTGAACTCTTTCGCTACCTGCAAAATCTCATCCCTCATATCCATCTTTATTTAATACCAAAACAGCTGTTTTTTCTTTAATTACTTTCAACTTTTTTCACCTATGAGTATTATTAATAGACTGATTATAGTCTCTATCAACATCCCTCGCATTTTTTTCCACATTTTTATGAATTCATTTTTTTGTAAGCATTCTCAGAGTCACAGTATGTGCCATTTTTTACTTCCTGGTCTCTTTCAAAATGGTGCCAGTACTGTTTAATGTTTTTGATCTATAAGAAAATGGCGCCAGACCGGAAGTAGCATTTTAGACTACTAAAATATGGCGCCCCCAAGCCCTGTTTGTCCCCATTAACTGGATTTCTGACATCCTGTGAGGGTTACATATAAAAGGTGGTTGTTTTGCTGGTAATGTAATGCTCCTGATTATGCGTGTGTCGCAAAGCATACCTGAGGTCCATCCGCCATTATGTCTCAGGCTGGGGCTACCTGATATAAGTTGTTTACTACCGGCATTTTCCCTGAATATACAGTACATATGCAGATGTTATAAACGACTGTGATATGCTTGGGGGTCGAGACACAATTCTTCAAGTAGTCTGATGGCATCAGATGTAAGAGGTGTGACGCAGTAGCATATGTCATAGCACTTTAATTTGTGGACGACTGTGTGTTTTTATAGTTTTATATACTTTTTAATATCTTGTTGCAAATAAATACTACACAGACTTTTTCTCTCTGGCATTTGTTATTCACTGTCTGGATAGATGTCCATGTAAAAAATTGGAAGAACATCCTTACCCCAATCTGTTGCCTAGTACACACGTGCGGTTTTTCCGTTGGATAAAAATCTTATGGTTTTCCCAACAGAATTCCTCTCAGGCTGCCTAGCATACACACGCTCAGACCAAAAGTCCGCCCGTCCAAAGCATGGTGACGTACAACGCGTACAACGGCACTATAAAGGGGAAAAAAGCGACATGTTTGCTCAGAAGGGAGGTCTATCCCGTGACCTTGCTCCACTCATCCAAAAGGATGTCCCCTAGTTCCGTTAGGAATGGGGAAAAATAGAACACTCTCTCTAAGGCTACATCTCCACTATTGCAACCCCAAAGTGGTACGATTTAGAGTGCTACCTTGATACGATTCTGTAATATAAGGAGAGGTGCTCATATATCCAATAACTGTAGTATTGGCCACATCCCTGGGCAACATATGACAAAGAAGAATATACCCCCTTGGTGGGACTTTGCAAGCCAAACACAGTATTAGTATAAAATGGTCTTTATTGTGAAAAGATAAACATGTTGGCACTTGATGCAAGCACACAATGCACACCTAGGTGCAAATAGAAGCAACACAAGTGCAATTTAGCAAACGAGTACCACCAAAGACAATAAGTGTGCCAAGATTGGCAACAAATAACAAAACAAAAGACAAAACATGAAAGCACTCTCCTAGTGGGCGATGTGGATATGCCCGGCGCGTTTCTGGTTGACAAACCGTCATCAGGGGCCACGGGAACAGAGTAGTGCAGGTTTTAATTCTGTTTATAATAAAATGATAGAGAACACATCATAAGACACTATACATGCAAAACAGGCACTAGGTTAAAAACATGTTCACGGAATGTAGCATATAGCAAACGGGTAACGTACCAAACCACGTAGTGGACTAGGTGTGTATCCCCCTAGAGTAGTCCAAGCTCAGTCCAAAAGTTATATAAGGGTGGGGTAGCGTCCGAACAGCCCTCACTGCCTAGTTGTAAAATTGAGAATAATGTAGTAACTGTACTGGTCATGCGTTCAATAACTCAGGCCAGCATGAAATTTTTAAACATGGGTGTGCAGAGCATCACCAGCCCAGTCCTCGGCTAATGGTCTACACAAGGAGGAAAAAGGGAAGGGTTGGAAAAAAAGAAAAGAAACAGCAAGAGGGGATAGGACAAAAGGTAGTGAGGTGGTGAAAAAGGGGTTCAAAAAAGGGGGGCAGGTGTGGCCCATACGTGGAATGACGGAAGCATTGAAGGTGCTAATATACGATAAGCTATGAAGGTAGAGTAAACCTGACCATAAGTACGCAAACAGGGGGGAAAAACGAACATAATTACCAGAGGAGCGGAAGTTAGAAGTTAGATACGATTCTGGGTGCAGCCTTGAACCAACTTTACAATCTCTGGATCCAAGCTTCATCAAAAGTCGTACCAAAGTAGTGCAAGAACCTACCCAGAGTCGCTGCAACTTTAAGTCGCATAAATCAGAAAGAGGTACAATTGAATTCAATGGTGTCCAAAGTTGCATGACAAGTCACACTAGAGGAAACTTCCTCTTGCTTTGCAGGAGACTCTACAGGTTTTATTCATGTACATTCACCTTCATTGCCTTAACCAAAAGGTGTTACAAAGGTAAAGACTCATCTCCCTCTGCCTCCAAGTGGGAGAACACATTGCAATGGCTTGTTGAACGTTTCTTGTGGCTTGCATCCCATTCTTTAAGGGATTCTGTGCCATGTGCCTCACCAAAGATTCCATTTGCTGGAAATCAATACCTCTTTTCCAAACCGCCTGGGCTTAGCATAGCTCACACAGAGACTTGTCCTATGGAACCAGAGTCAGGCAACCCCAGCAGGCTCACTCCTGGAGCGGCTGACATAACGGTGCAGGAGGATTCATAGCTTCTGCTATGAAAGCTGGCCCTTGATGCTGACCTATGCCAAATACATCTGAAAGAGGAATGTTTTGACCTATAGAGGTCTTTATCATCTTGTGCCATGTATTATCATTCTAACTTAGGACTCCCAAAAGCAAAAAAATAGGATATAAAGGAAATGGTTAAAGCACAAAAAAGAGTACCCAGGTCAGCAAGGAAAGGAAAGGGTTAAAACCACCCTCTCATACCTGCTACATAAGGGCTGGCCACATGAGGGGGGGGGCAATGATACATCCACAGGGGCAGATCCACGAAGAAGTTACGACGGCGTATCTATTGATACGCCGCATAATTTCTATTTTGCTCCGGCGCCTGATACGCCTGAAGCTGGGCTAGATCCGACTGGCGTACGTCTTAGTACGCCGTCGGATCTAAGGTGCATATTTACGCTGGCCACTAGGTGGCGCTTCTGTCGAATTCCGCGTTGAGTATGCAAATTAGCTAGATACGCAAATCCACAAACGTACGTCCGGCCGGCGCATTTTTTTATGTAGTTTTTCGGCGTAAAGGTACCCCTGCTATATGAGGCGTACTCAATGTTAAGTATGGACGTCGTTCCCGCGTCGAATTTTGAAAATTTTACGTTGTTTGCGTAAGTCGTTCGCGAATAGGGCTTTGCGTAGAATGACGTTCACGTCTTAAGCATTGGCTTGTTGCGGGTTCATTTCGAGCATGCGCACTGGGATACCCCCACGGACGGCGCATGTGCCATTCAGAAAAAACGTCATTTACATCGGGTCAAGTAAAATTAATATAAAACACGCCCACATCTTTAACATTTGAATTCCGTGCCCATACGCCGGCAGATTTACGATACGCCGCCATAACTTTAGAGGCAAGTGCTTTGTGAATACAGCACTTGCCTCTCAATGTTGCGGCGGCGTAGCGTTAATACGATACGCTATGCCTGCCGAAAATTACGATCCGCTATGTGGATCTGGCCCACAGTGTGTAACTTCCCAGACAGACAACCTGTGCAGGTGATCAAATCATAGCAGAAACACATAGAGGCAGCATACCAGAGTGTTAATCCAGATACCTGTGATGACTGAACACAGCATTTAGGGAGACTGCTGCAAGCTGCCCACAGAGAAATACCAATATCAGCAGTCACCCAGGGACACCTGGCCGGAAGAGAAAGCATCGGCTTTGAACGTCAATGCACTCCATCTGGCATAGACTGGTAGATTTTAGAGCCAGGGAAGAAAAAACAGACAAACAGAAAAACACACAAACCGCTGCCATGGAATATGTAATATAAAAGTATACATCACCGCACGCGGCATGAACACCAATCTGCAATTTAATCCTGCTTCCACGATCAAACCGGACCAGGTAGGCTGATCACACCGTACTTGGGGCATATAGGGCCACCTGCTAATAGCTGGGCTATCTAGCCAGGCATCAGATCTTCCAGTGCCCCTTCCATTTGCCCACTTCATACCATGCTAAAAGCCAAGGCCTATTGGAGTATCACGATCTGTCTTTCCCAATGGTCGCCATTGGCCGGTCTTGATCACAGAGAGGAAAAAAACGTAGGTAGTCGAATAACCAAACCGGTCCTTAGGAGAAGAACAAAAAAGGAATGCGGACTCTGGCTCAGAGAAAAGATTTATGGCAATGGGTCCTATAGGGGAGGAGTGGAGGAGTGGAGGTGGGGTTAACCCATATGTAGGCTGCCATGGAGTCGGTCAGGAAAAATATTTTTGTAACTGAATAGTGCCAGCCTTGCCCTATTTATTCTTTTTCATTTTGAACAGATATAGCACAAATATTTCAATAGTATATTTAAGACAGCAAACAGGAGGAATAAGAGTAATGTATACATACACTTGAAATCATTTGAGGGAACGGAGTCATTCCCCATAGAGGACCCCATAATCCATGAGTTTGAGTAAGAAATGATCCTTAAAAATATTTTACTTTATTGTTTAATTTCTATATTTATACTTATATATGAAGGGCAGATAAGGCTAATATAATGTTTGAAGCAATAAGGTGATGCTCAGAAATGTCATTGCTTGACTATCATTTTTACATTACAATTGTACAATGGGTGGCCAATGTCATGAGAAGTGAGTGCCCCATGTGCTCCTCCTCACCGTATTGTTGTCTTCATTCCATGTTATATTGTTGGAGTTAATATGAAGTTGGTCTTCTTCTTTAGCCCATGGTGTGTACAAACCAACATCAGTATTATGTACCGTAAACAGGCGGAAAGACTTCACCGTATTTATTATTTTGTAGTGGAAAGGAAATTCACCATTTTCATCAAAGAAGGTCATTCTGTCTGCCGTCGTATATGGATTTTTTATTTGTTTCACATATTTATGCAACTGGAGGATAGAAAAACCTCAAACAAGTTAAAGCTGAAGTTTAATTTGTTTAAATTTTACTTTTCCTTGTTTCTCCATCTCCCTTTGTCAACCCTTTTTTTCTAAATAAAATCTTTATTTTTATATTATATGTCTCATATTAAATTCAATAGTGTTTATTGATTTTCAATAAAATACAAAGATAACATCTACTGTATATCCAACTCAAAACAGTGTATACTCGTATGGGACAATGCTTGTTTAACAGTAGCATTAAAGGGGTTGTAAAGGTACTACATTTTT
This sequence comes from Rana temporaria, assembly GCF_905171775.1. Lineage (NCBI taxonomy): Eukaryota > Metazoa > Chordata > Amphibia > Anura > Ranidae > Rana > Rana temporaria. The sequence continues at coordinate 23,258,166 of NC_053489.1, read as the reverse complement.
TCCCAAATAGCTTCCTTTACCTCAGTGCAGTCCTCCTTCATGTATCTCATCCATCCATTTTGCTGTAAGGCCTTGTACACACGGGCAAACATGTACGATGAAAAGGGTCCGCTGGACCGCTTTCAGCGTACATGTCTGCCCGGGGATTTCTGTATGATGGCTGTACACACCATCATACAGAAATCCGTGCGTACTCGATACGCGGTGACGAGGCCGCGACGATGACGCGGCGACGTGCACGGCCCTGCCAGTTCAATGCTTCCACGCATGCGTCAAAGTCATTCGACGCATGCGAGGGATGGCGGCCGCTCGGACATGTACGGTAGGTCTGTACAGATGACCGAACATGTCCGACGGACAGGATTCCAGCGGGCTGTTTCTAAACAAGTTTGGAAATATTTGCCCGCTGGAAAAAGGCCCGGCGGGCAAATGTATGCTGGAATCCTGTCCGCTCGGCTGTACAGACGACCGAACATGTCTGCTGAAACTGGTCCGCGGACCAGTTTCAGCAGACATGTTCGGTCGTCTGTACGGGGCCTTAAATGTCCTTATTTCTTCTGAGAAATCCTCACTTCCTGTTCTTCTGTCTGTAACTCCACACAGTAATGCAAGGCTTTCTTCCTGGTGTAGAGTGTCATGCTCGCCCCCTCTCTTGGACTACAGGAAAGTCAGGACGCTCTCTACGTTGCAGGTGTTAGTGGGTGTCCTGACTTTCCTGTAGTCCAAGGGAGGGGGTGAGCACAACACTTCACACCAGGGAGAAAGCCTTGCATTACTGTGCGGAGTTACAGACAGAAGAACAGGAAGTGAGGATTTCTCAGAAGAAATAAGGACATTTAAAAGCAAAATGGAAGGATGAGGTAAGTGAAGGAGGACTGCACTAAGGTAAAGGAAGCTATTTAGGAAAAACATTTGTACCTTTACAATCCTTTTAACCACTTGACCACTGGGCACTTAAACCCCCTTCCTAACCAGATACATTTTCAGCTTTCGGTGCTCTCACAATTTGAATGACAATTACTCATACAACATTGTACCCATATGAAATTTTTGTAAACATCCCTTGTAATAGGAATATAGCATGACATAGCATAGCATCACTCTTTACAGTGAGATGTGAAGCCTGAAATAAAAACAAAAAAAATTATCCTGGCTTTGATCGTAGCGGTGAGTTTGTAAAACCCCTGGAGGGTGGCAGGAGGGGGTGGGGACATATTGCAGAGTTTTGAAGGGTATTGGAGTATTGCAGGGTATTGCGGAGTATTGCAGGGTATTGCGGAGTATTGCAAGGTATTGCTGAGTATTGCAGGGTATTGCGGAGTATTGAGGTATTGCGGGGTATTGCGCAGGGTATTGCAGAGTATAGCGCAGGGTATTGCAGATTATTGCGCCGGGTATTGCAGAGTATTGCGCAGGAAATTGCAGAGTATTGCGCTGGGTATTGCAGAGTATTGCGCAGGGTATTGTAGAATATTGCGCAGGGTATTGCAGAGTATTGCGCAGGGTATTGCAGAGTATTGGGCAGGGATGGATGGCTGGATCTGTGACTGCAACTGTCACAGATCCAGCCCACAGCACTGCTGCTGCCTCCGCTCTCCCCCCTGTCCTCTAACTGTACCGATCGGTACAGAGAGGGGAGGGAGGAACCGGCGTCATCACATGGCGCCGGTTTGTTTACAAGTGATCGCTCCGTCATTTGACGGAGCAATCAAGTGGTAAACGGCTGCTATCAGCGGGATTTACCGCGATCTAGAAGACCCAGCGCTCACAGATGATTCCGGGAGTGCGCCCCAGGGACGTCCTCCCAGAGTAACTCGACCGCGCTGTAGACATATTTTGTCTATAGCGCGGTCGGCAAGAGGTTAAGCAAATACAAGAAATCTCTCACCAGACATCTCATAACCGCAGCAAAGTATCTTATACCTTTACATTGGAGATCCACTCATACCCTGACGGTCAAGGACTGGCTGGACAGAGTCCAAAACATGTACAAAATGGAAGAAATTCTAGCGATGAAAAAAGAAAATGGTACCAGTCTTATTGAAATGTGGCAACCCTGGCTTATATTCACTTACATGTCTGAATATCAATAATTTTTCTAAATTACTGTTACATTAGTATCTTAATGAACCACCAATCTGGTAAACACAAAACAATCCCTGCTCTTAACGTGGTTTGATCTTTTACTTAGAAAGCAATTGATATTCCCCCTGTTCTAATTAATACTAATCTTAAGTATTCCCTATTAAAGCGGAGGTTCACCCATACCTTACACATTTTCCCCTTCGCTTTATGCTCGTTTTGTCTAGGGGAATCGGCTATTTGTATTAAAATATGATCCGTACTTACCCGTTTTCGAGATGCATCTTCTTCCGCCACTTCCGGGTATGGGCTGCGGGAATGGGCGTTCCTTCTTGATTGACAGTCTTCCGAGAGGCTTCCGACGGTCGCATCCATCGCGTCACGATTTTCCGAAAGAAGCCGAACGTCGGTGCGCAGGCGCAGTATAGAGCCGCACCGACGTTCGGCTTCTTTTGGCTACGAGTGACGCGATGGATGCGACCGTCGGAAGCCTCTCGGAAGACTGTCAATCAAGAAGGAACGCCCGCTCCCGAAGACCCATACCCGGAAGCGACGGAAGAAGATGCATCTCGAAAACGGGTAAGTACGGATCATATTTTAATACAAATAGCCGATTCCCCTAGACCGAACGAGCAGGAAGCTAAGGGAAAAGCTCTTTTTTTACTATTCCCTTTTATATATGACTGAAAATTACAAATCACATTTATTAACTGTATACTTCTAAAGCTAACTTGTTCTTTATTCTACTGTTAACTGTCATCTATTTTGTGTTCAATTTCAATATCATACATTGTCAACTGTATGCAATGTTTTCCTTTAATAAAAATTTTGATTGTGAAAAAAAAAAAAAAAAACGTTTCATTCATATAATAAAATCTAACAAAACCCAGTGGTGTGTAAATACCACCAAAATAAAGCTCTATTTGTGTGAAAAAAAATATATATATAAATTTTGTTTGGGTACAGTGTTGCATGACCACGCAATTGCCAGTTAAAATAACACAGTTCAAAATATGGAGCGTTCAAGTGCTTAATTATAAATGTAGAAGTAGTGCTGCGCTGTGCATAAATAGGTGATAAAGTGCAAATGTGCTCACTTCCGGTGCCCTGCGTTCCCGCACGTGTTCGTTACAGTCACAAAACTTCATCAGGGGATCATGCTTCCCCTGATGAAGTTAGGTGACTGTAACAAACACGTGCGGGAACGCAGGGCACCGGAAGTGATATTGGACGAGTTTGCGACTTGTTTTTGATATGCCTGTCTGATATTTCAGATTGTGAGTACCTGGTTTTATTATTGCTGCTGATTCCAATAAATGTTTTAAATACTACACTATCGAGCATCCCTCTTTACATCCCACCATGCCCCAATATGAGGCTATCTGATACAGATACACCAGGGACACTTAAAGGGGACTTTGATGCCAAAGTAAAGATACATACCAGCAGAGCCTGAGACATCAGGAGCCACCAGGAGATTGAAAGACACACTCATACGCTGTTACCTTACAGCGGTAAGGTAAGGGGACACCTATACGCTAAGTTGCACAGAGAACCAGCAACCACCTATCGGTAGCACTCCATACCAGACATTGACTACTAGCACCAGCACATTCACCCTGATCACTGTGCACAGGCAATGCTGTTCCACAGGAGTGCTGGCAGACAGTGAGCACACTGCAGGGGAAGCATGATAATGTTAACCACCAGGTATGTTATAATTACACTTTTTAGTGGTAAAAAAACAGGCAAGGCATTGTTTACTCATAAGAAGTTGAAAAGTGAACCATTTTCTTGACTTACCATTCCTGCCACAGGATACTGCTGGAAAAACACAGCCAGATCCAATCTTCACCCATCACGGTGGGCCATGTTATGACAGACCGTCAAGGACCGGGTCCCCCTTGTATACTGGGGTCCACACCCTTGGACCCGTACAGCACCCTGCCAGGACAACCTTTGGTTTTGGTATGCGACCAAGGTGCTGGATCCCAGGGTCCAGTCCTCAACAGAGGAGCATTACAGGCAAGTGACCTCATTTTCTACAAGGCTCGGGGACCTTCCATTTTAGCCAATGCTTTCTTGGCATCTCAAATGGATCTGACTGCATAGCCTTTGATCCTGCATAAGGATTTCCGCAATGGGGCTTCTTCTTTAGGATAGCACTTCATCAACCGTGACCAGGGGCGGACTGACAACTCATGGGGCCCTGGGGCAATAGGAGATTATGGGGCCCCCGGGGAATAGGAGATTATGGGGTCCCCAGGCAATAGGAGATTATGGGGCCCCCAGGCAATAGAATATAGGGCTACACAGTATACACACACAGTATACATACACACAGAATACACATACACACACTAAAAAGGTACTGGAGAGGCAGGGCAGCTATAATCTTGGGATTAAAAAAAAAAACACAGATGTGTACATACTGTCCCTGGTTTTACTGAGGCTGGCAACCCTGATGGGGCCCCCTAGTGGCATGGGGCCCTCCGGCAGTGCCCGAGTCTCCGAATGGTCAGTCTGCCCCTGACCGTGATCAACACCTTCAGAAACTGGCAAAAAAAAACTGAGGTATTTCCTGTATGGGAGGGGTTATATAGAGGGGGACTTCCTGTCTTGGGTTGCCAGTGTTTATTCACCGGTGGCGTATAAGAGGACAGTATGGGACTGGTCTGAACTATGTGGCATGTTCACCAATGCCAGGGGCCTGGCAGACAAGATGGGTGAACTAGAGATACTGTTGTACGAGGAGGATTTAGATTTTGTAGGAATTTCAGAGACCCAGTTCAATAGCTCTCATTATTGGCTGGTGGACAGGGAGGGTAAAAAAGGGGGTGGGGTATGCCTGTATATCAAAAATGATATACAAGTGAATGTGAGGGATGACATCACTAATGGAGCAAGGGAAGAGGTGGAATATTTATGGATAGGGTTACAAAGCTGGGAGTATGGTATAGGCCCCCTAACCTGAGGGAGAAGGGTGAGATGGACCTTCCGCCGCTTGATCATTCTTATAGGCGGCTGGAGGGGACATCCCCCCCTCCCGCCGCCATCCGGTGCTTCTCCGGGCTCTCCCGTGCCATCGGGGGCCCGGAGAAAGACTTGGCTGGCGTTCATTGGGAAAGCATAGAGATGACTGGTGACCAGATGGTCACCAGTCATCTCTATGACCGTCAGAGGTCCGGGCGCGACGTTATGACGTCACGCCCGGTACACTGAAGTAAACAAAGCCGCAATCGCGGCTGTTGGCATTAGATCTGTGAATTTTTTTCACCGATCTAATACTTGTAAGCCTGGAAGAGAGATGTGGGGTCTTATTGACCCCACATCTCTCCATAAAGAGGACCTGTCACCAGGGCCGGACTGGCCTACCGGGATACCGGGAAAATTCCCAGTAGGCCGCCTGCTCTCCGTCAAATTAACCTGCTCAGCTGTGGGCCCCGCCGGGTTAAAAATCAGCGGCGGGCCGGCCGCCGGCGGGTTGCGGCCGCCATGCTCGCCGCTTCACTCTCCTTTCCGCGCCGCTGTGTGAAGTGTGTGGACTGGAGCGTGTTTGAGGGAGGGGAGGAGCCGAGCAGGAGAACCGAACGTCCCATCGTCCCGTGCGGCGCCAGCACCGCCCACTATGTTTCTCCACGTGTGAAGGCAGAGCCGCAGAGGAGAAGAAGTGAACGGCGCCGGCCACCCTTGGAGCAGGGGCAGAAAAGGTAGGTGCGGGGGGGTTGACCATGCAATGGTGAGAGAGATTATACAGTCCAGATTACAATTTGCAGGGGCAGCAAAGGTGACAGAGAGAGGGGGTTGCATGGTGCACGGTGCACCCCCTTTCTCTGTCACCTTTGCTGCCCCTGCAAATTGTAATCTGGACTGTATAATGTCTCTCTACCCAGTCCCCTGTCACCCAGCCCTCTGTCACCCAGTCCCCTGTCACCCAGTCCTCTGTCACCCAGCCCTCTGTCACCCAGTCCCCTGTCACCCATTCCCCTTGCACCCAGCCCTCTGTCACCCAGACCTCTGTCACCCAGTCCTCTGTCACCCAGCCCTCTGTCACCCAGTCCCCTGCTGTCACCCAGTCCTCTGTCACCCAGCCCTCTGTCACCCAGCCCTCTGTCACTCAGCCTGCTGTCACCCAGCCCTCTGTCACCCAGCCCTCTGTCACCCAGTCCCCTGCTGTCACCCAGTCCTCTGTCACCCAGCCCTCTGTCACCCAGTCCCCTGTTACCCAGTCCCCTGCTGTCACCCAGCCCTCTGTCACCCAGTCCCCTGTTGTCACCCAGTCCTCTGTCACCCAGCCCTCTGTCACCCAGTCCCCTGTTACCCAGTCCCCTGCTGTCACCCAGTCCCCTGTCACCCAGTCCCCTGTCACCCAGTCCTCTGTCACCCAGTCCCCTGTTACCCAGTACCCTGGTACCCTGCTGTCACCCAGTCCTCTGTCACCCAGTCCCTTGTTACCCAGTCCCCTGTTACCCAGTACCCTGCTGTCACCCAGTCCTCTGTCACCCAGTCCTCTGTCACCCAGTCCTCTGTCACCCAGTCCCCTGCTGTCACCCAGTCCTCTGTCACCCAGCCCTCTGTCACCCAGTCCCCTGTTACCCAGTCCTCTGCTGTCACCCAGCCCTCTGTCACCCAGTCCCCTGCTGTCACCCAGTCCTCTGTCACCCAGCCCTCTGTCACCCAGCCCTCTGTCACCCAGCCTGCTGTCACCCAGCCCTCTGTCACCCAGCCCTCTGTCACCCAGTCCCCTGTTACCCAGTCCCCTGCTGTCACCCAGCCCTCTGTCACCCAGTCCCCTGCTGTCACTCAGTCCCCTGCTGTCACCCAGCCCTCTGTCACCCAGCCCTCTGTCACCCAGCCCTCTGTCACCCAGTCCCCTGCTGTCATCCAGTCCTCTGTCACCCAGTCCCCTGCTGTCACCAAGTCCCCTGCTGTCACCCAGTCCCCTGCTGTCACCCAGTCCTCTGTCACCCAGCCTGCTGTCACCCAGTCCCCTGTCACCCAGTCCCCTGTCACCCAGTCCTCTGTCACCCAGACCCCTGTTACCCAGTCCCCTGCTGTCACCCAGTCCTCTGTCACCCAGTCCCCTGTCACCGAGTACTCTGTCACCCAGTCCCCTGTTACCCAGTACCCTGCTGTCACCCAGTCCTCTGTCACCCAGTCCCCTGCTGTCACCCAGTCCTCTGTCACCCAGCCCTCTGTCACCCAGTCCCCTGTTACCCAGTCCCCTGCTGTCACCCAGTCCCCTGGTGTCACCCAGTCCTCTGTTACCCAGTCCTCTGTCACCCAGTCCTCTGTCACCCAGTCTTCTGTCAACCAGTCGCCCAGTCCTCTGTAACCCAGTCCCCTGCTGTCGCCAAGTCCTCTGTCACCCAGTCCCCTTGCTGTCGCCCAGTCCTCTGCTGTCAGCCAGTCCCCCTGCTGTCGCCCAGTCCCACTGCTGTCTCCCAGTCCAAGTGACAAGTGACACGCTGAATCTGGTGACGGGATGGGTGGCAAGTGACACACTAAATCTGGTGGCAAGTGACATGCTGAATCTGGTGACAAGTGGCAAGTGACATTTCCAAGTGTCTCCGATGCTCTCTGGCGCCCCCAACTCTGGCAACATGCGGTATTGCATGCAATTGAAGTCAATGCGGAACAAATTATTTTCGTTTCCATTAACTTCAATGGGGAAACTCACTTTGATATGTGAGCACTTTATATTACGAGCATTCTCCTGGAACGGATTATGCTTGTAATCCGAGGTTCCACTGTGTAACATATATATATATATCTCCCTAGCCCTATGTGCTTTCATATCTGTCTTATCTTTATATAATACGCTCTTTAAATGTTTATTTAAAATGTATGGTTTTCTCTTTTATGAACAAAAAATAATTACGTTATGATGTTGGGCTGGTATAATAATGCTATGGGGCTGGTATGAAATGTTTTCCAGGGCTGGTTTTTACTCCCAGTCCGGCCCTGTAAGCACGCCTATATGCTTCATTGGGAAAAGGTGCTGGGAGAAAAAAAAACAGAGGCGACGTGGCAGACAATCTGGTCTCAGGCGGCAAAAAGCTCCTACTGTACTCTCTACACGAAAGTTCTTTATTTTTGGTACCTGACACCGGATGTGCTTCATGCTATTAATCCCTCCTGCACGGATAGGTGCCGACACTGCCAGGGTGACAAGGGCACCCTCTACCATATTTACTGGCGCTTCCCCAATATTGTACCTTTTTGGATGGAGACACAGAACCTGTACCTATTTGGGGTACAGGTTCCTTTGACTCCAAAACTATTTTTACTAGGTGTTTCACCCCTACGGATTCCCAAACTATACAAAAATGTGCTTAGACACATTCTTACAGCCACTCAATGCCTGATCGCCCTCCACTGGAAACAGCACTCCTTACCCTCCCAAGAAGATCTGTACGCTAGAATAAAAGATGTAGAACTCATGGAAAAAAGTAACAGCAAGACTACAAGATAAGCTGGAAATGCATTATGAGGTCTGGGAGGAGTGGCACTGCCGGGAGGACCCATCTTGAGCAGGGGGTCGAGCCCCTACCCTACACTTGCCTTCCATTCCCCCCTTCTTACCACTTTCTCAGTTTTTCTTCATTTTTCTCTTTCTAATTTCTCTATCTCGCCCTTTCTATTACCTTTTTCTTTTTTTCTTTTTCTGGCCTAGTAGTGGCCTGTGGCAGTTTTTATTTACTGATTGCTAATTTGTGCAGTTTGTCAGGTATGGCTATCTATTGTTAACAGTGTTGTGTACTGATACCATGTACTGTATGTACTGGCTATACTGTTGTTCTAGCAATTCATGTGCACTACTACGTTCAGTTTATGTTTACTTGCTGATTGATATGACCAATAAAAAAAAACAAAAAAAAAAACATTACTGCCTTATTTCAGGAACTTCTGCCTACACTGCCAGCAGAACGTTTAGAAATGGATAGAATTCATTGCACTTTTGCACCCAAAAAGGCAGAGGGTCCACCATTTTTACCGTACAAAGGAGAACCTTCTAGCAGCAGCAAGGGAAAGAAATTACTTATTCTTCCAGGGACATAAATACCAACCTTTTGCTGATCTTTCTCAACCTACCATTACAAAACACAAGCAATGAAACCCAAACTTCAGATACTACAAAATCACCACATAAATTACCAATGGGGTTTCCCTTTTTTCTATCCGATTTGCATATCAAGGCTCTAAATTAATCTGGAGATCAGAGGAAGAACTACAGCATACCCTACAAAATCTACATTTGGTGGAACCTGGCCCAGTACATCACGCAGAAGAGCTGCAATATCTTTGTCAAAAAATCCTTCCATTTTACGACGGCGCATCTACTGATACGCCGGTGTAACTCTCTCTGAATCTGGCTAAAAATGTTTGGGGGTTCTAAATAATTTTCAAGAAAAAAAATATGATTTTTTACATGTAGCAAAAGGAGTGCCATAATACTGTAGGCCTGGGCTGGAAGTGGTTAAAAGAGTTGAAAAGAAGATCCAAGATGACAACAGTATCCAGAATGTGATCTTCTGGTCTATCATAGAGGCTTTTATTCTCCAGGTCTGACTGTTCCACTTCCAGGATAGACCCTCCAAAACATAAACATTTTACACATTGAAGACTCGTACACACGGGCCAGAATCTCGTCAGGAAAAAAACGTAGTTTTTTCTGACAAGATTCTTGGCAAGAATCTCTTGCCGCCCGAGTGTACAGACGAGAACGTGGTGACATCATCGCGTACGACGAGCATGAGCTTGTCACATTCGCTGCCGTCGCTGCTATCTTGCTGCACCCTACCTATGCCTAGGAAGCTACCATGCATGCACCAAAGTCATTTCGAGCATGCGTGGGTTTCCATGGCTACAGGTAAGTATACACACTCTCGGGTTTTGTCGGCAGGAAAACACTGCTAAGAATCACGACGAGAAAATAGAGAGCAGGTTCTCTATTTTTCTCGTCGAGATTTTAGGCAGTTTTCTTGACGAGAAACCTGAAAGCCTCGTACACACGCTTGGTATACTCGACAAGAAAGCTCTACCAGCAGTTTTCTTGCTGGTTCTTGCCGAGTAAACCGAGCGTGTGTACGAGGCTTGAAGCATACCCTTATGCCACGTACACACGATCATTTTTCAGCATGTCATTTAAAATGATCGTGTGTGTGGGCTTCACATCATTTTCCGGGTTCTGAAAAACGACAATTTTTTTTTACGAGCATGCTGCATTTTTTAACGACGCTTTAAACAATGTTGTTTTTCGAGTTGTAAAAAATGATCGTGTGTGGGCTAAAACGACGTTAAAAACCTGCGCATGCTCAGAAGCAAGTTATGAGATGGGAGCGCTCGTTCTGGTAAAACTAGCGTTCGTAATGGAGTAAGCACATTCATCACGCTGTAATAAAAAACATAAAACAAAACATGATAATCAAGCGCACTCCCTGTGGATGTCTAGAGATCACAACAAACTATTTTGAATTGGGATAGGGATGGGGACTAGGGATAATGACAAGGAAAAGTAAAAATAAAAATTGTCCCAAAACACAGTACTATAAAGGAGATATCATAGTCCATCAAATGTCCATAGCACTATATCACTATAGCCTTGCTTTAGATGGCTGCCAGCTGACAGATGAAGTGTAATCTGTAAAAAGCAAAAAAAGACAAAATGCAGCGCCTTCTAAGCGTAGCAAGCTTGTTTAATTAGAGTAAAATGTTCAAAAGCTTATAAAAAGCCTACTCACAAACATCAGTAGGTACAGGCAGAAATATAGAGATCATCCGCGTATGTGTCCCGGGGACCGTTCGATGTCCTGGTGCAGGCAGCGTGGGGATGTCACTCTCTGTGCAGCAGCGGCGGCAGGAACCGAGGCGCTCTCGGAACTTACAGGCTGAAGTCTCAGCCTGAGGAAGAGACTTGAAAGTTTCGAACGCGTGCACCTCCCGCAGTCCGCAGTGGAAACCTGACTTCAGCCTGTAAGTTCCGAGAGCGCCTCGGTTCCTGCCGCCGCTGCTGCACAGAGAGTGACATCCCCACGCTGCCTGCACCAGGACATCGAACGGTCCCCGGGACACATACGCGGATGATCTCTATATTTCTGCCTGTACCTACTGATGTTTGTGAGTAGGCTTTTTATAAGCTTTTGAACATTTTACTCTAATTAAACAAGCTTGCTACGCTTAGAAGGCGCTGCATTTTGTCTTTTTTTGCATTCATCGCGCTGTAACAGACAGAAAAGCGCAAATCGTCTTTTACTAACACAAAATCAGCTAAAGCAGCCCCAAGGGTGGCGCCATCCGCATGGAACTTCCCATTTATAGTGACGTTGTACGTGTTGTACGTCACCGCGCTTTGCTAGAGCAAAATGATCGTGTGTACGCGGCATTAGGAATTTGCACAAGCCACACATCGTTAATTACAAGAGACATCCATTCCTTTTAGGATGCCGCCTACAATTTTCAACCCACCTCCTTAAATTTTTCAGCGCCGGGTGGTTCTGACAGGGCAACCCACAGCTTGAATTTCAGCCTATTCCTGCTCTAGCTCTCTTCTACTAAAACTATATGTTTGGTTGGTGTCCCTCATTGGAGCTACTATTTAGAAATCGGTCAGAGTGGGACCTGCACTTGGTGACATATGATGCAAATTATCAAATTTTCCCGTACAGACATGAGAGCATAAAGTTTGGCAGAGGAAAGTCTCAGAACCAATTCCCTTTACAGCCTGGAGATATCAAATGCCAAAAGCTGCAAAGACGTATATTTCCTTACCCCATGTCCCCTCCTCTGACTTTTCATTTTGAGATAAAAAACACAATGAATGAATGACTTGTATAGCGCAACGCATACAAACTGAATCGCCTCTGGGCGCTTTTTCCAGCCAGTATCTACTTGGCTGGTGCGGTCATTTTTACCCTGGAGGATCATGACACGCTAGGGACACACAGTCATACACACATATACATATATACTGGGCCAATTTGGACGAGATCCAATTTACCTACCAGCATGTCTTTGGACCTTTCCCTCAAGTCAGCATGCTAGGTGTGGTCCTGGACTCTGAACTCTCCCTTTGACCATGCATCCAATCACTGTCCAAATATTGCTGCCTCAACTTCCCTAACATCTTCAGAATACACCCCTTCTTACAGTATCTGACTGCGATATTGTATAATATCGCAGTCAGGCAGCGGCAATATTGGCCGCCCACGACCCCCGTCGTGGGAGCCAGCGCCGAGCTCTGTCGCTCCTCCCGCTCGCCGCCCCCAATGGATTCCTATAGATGCGCTGCATCTCATGGGGGCGCCGAGCGCGAGAAGCACAGCCTCGCATCGCCGGTTTCCAGTGTGATCTGATCTCGCTGGAAATAAGGCCCAGATTCACAAAGCACTTACGCCGACGTATAACAAGTTACGCCGACGTAAGTGCAAATGTGCGCCGTCGTATCTGTGCGCCAGACCCACAAACTAATATGTGCCTAAAAACAGGGTACACCCCGCCGACGTATCCTGCTTACGCCGGCGTAGAGTGGGCGTACATTTAGGCTGGGAGCATGGTGCCGCTCCCATTGATTAGGCATTCAAACATGCAAATTAGGGAAATACGACGATTCACGAACGTGCGCGTAAGCTGTATGTCCGGCGTAAAGTTATTCCCCATAAACAAGGTGCAACCCAGCAACATACATGCTCAGGTCTGCACCAGGAAACACAAGGCGGCGTATTTTGCGTTGGATGTGTGTCTGGCTGGGCGTACGTTATGTTCACGGCGTACACAGTGATCCGGCGTAGCATAGGCAGTTTTGCCGGCGTGGTTGTGAGCAGGCGCATAGGGCTGCGTTCAAGTCGCGGCGCATGCCCAGTTTGTAATACGTACCTGTCTGGCGCTCGGCCCATCATTTGCATGGGCTCACGCCCACTTCCACCTACGCTGGCGTACGCCTTCGAAACCCATTCCACGCTGGTGCAGCGTTAGGAGCACTGGCTTGCTAAATGCAATGCTTGCCTCTCTGCGTTGCGTTGGCGTAGTGTATAGTGTTTACTCTACGGCGGCGTAATGTGCACCTTGCTTTCTGTGAATCTGGGCCTAAATCAGTGGCAGGTACTGTACCAATGTCACCACCAAGATACAAATTCACTTGTTATCCCTCACCTCGACTATAGCAACCTCCCCCTCATAGTCCGACCTCTACAAAAGTCATCCCATCTATAGTGCTGCTACTAGACTCATCTACCTTACCAACAGATCAATAACCACCAACCCTCTTTACCAATTCTTTTACTTGCGTGCACTCATCCAATGAATACAATTCAAAATGGCTTTACCTGCTTAAATCTGTTAATATTAAAACTGTGATTAAACTTGTTGAAAATATGTATAGCTTCAGCCATAGCTTCTACTGCAATATACACTCGTAGAGAATCTTTTCTAAGCCCCTTTTTGTAAATTAATGAAACAAAGCTTCTTAATACACTGTGACTAAAAGTAGGGACGTTTTGGAAATAAATGTTTTTTCCATTTTGAGTCGATGTTATATTATAAAATGTAATGATCAGATTATCCATCAGCAGCCCAATTTGTGAATGTCTTGCCAATAAATTGTCATCAGACTGACTTTCACCTCTAAGAATTGGTGGATCAGAAAACACTACAGACAAAATTGTTATAAAACGTATGAAACGAGTTAACATCATGATTTCATTTGAATTCCAGCTCGAGGGATGGATAAGCATATTATTTCTATTGTTATGAGAGTATTTATAAAGGAATATCAGAACAGTGTTTGTGAAGGAACCACAAAGTATTAAAACTTTACAATTTAGTTTACTAAGTGTGTCTATCCACTGATCCACTGCAGCGGAACTTTCAGCCATTCTTTTTTCAAAAGCCACACAAATCTCTTGGGAAGCCAAATGTCTCTTCAGAATTTGCGCTTCATTCTCTCCGCCATCATTGTCTGAGAAAAGTATTCCGACCCAATTCCAGCCCAAATATTTCACTAGTTTGGCAATTGCTAAATATTGGACGTAATCATTCTGAACGGTCCTGAAAACATGCGGGTAAAGGCATCTGTAACTTAACGAGTCATCGGTGGCTCCATAGCTGATCTGAAAAGATCAGATTATTTACTATAATGTGACTATATTTTCTGAATACATTCATATCTATATGCCACTGAAATTATCATTAGATACTGTGCTGTACAAATATTTAAAAAAGCTATTTATCTTTCAAATTAAATCAGCTAAACATATTGCAGGATCATTAAAACAAAGATGTTCAAAGTCTTATGCCGCGTGAATACGGTCGTTTTTTGGCATGAAAAAAAACGTAATTTTTCCATCTTCATCATTAAAAACTATGTTGCCCACACACCATCGTTTTAAAAAAAATGATGAACAAAGTGGGGTGACGTACAACACGTACGACGGCACTCTGAAGGGGAAGTTCTATTCGCCTTTGGGCTGCTTTTAGCTGATTCCGTGTTAGTAAAAGACGATTCACGCTTTTTTGTCTGTTACAGCGTGATGAATGTGCTTACTCCATTATGAATGGTAGTTTTATCAGAACGAGCGCTCCCGTCTGATAACTCGCTTCTGGGCATGCGCAGGTTTAAAACGTTGTTTTAGCCCACACACGATCATTTTTTACAACCCAAAAAACGACATTTTAAAAAACTTTTTGAGAAGCCGAAAAACGATGTGAAGCCCACACGCGATGATTTTAAATGACGTTTTTAAAAATGTCATTTTTTTTCATGACGAAAAACGACCGTGTGTACGCAGAATTAAGCCATGAACACACGGCCCTGATTCTCGTCAGGAAAAAAACATCGTTTTTCCTGACGAGATTCCTGCCAAGAATCTCTTGCCGGCTGAGTGTACAGACACGCCATTCAAAAGAACCGCTGTTCTTTTGAATAGCACGAACGCGGTTACATCATCGACTACGACGAGCATGCGCTCATCACATTCGATGCCGTTGCTGGCATCTTGTTTCTCCCTACCTATGCCTTGGAAGCTACCGCACATGCGTCAAAGTCATTTCGAGGAATGCACGGGTTTCCATGGAGAGGTAAGTGTGACAGACTCACCCGGGACAGAGGCCTTTGGAGGGGACTGAATGCTAGCCTCTTGCATTGCGATCATGGGTCCTGGCATTTGGGGGAACGGTGCTCTTTGTGAGCTGTATGCCTGGGGACCCTGTATATGCCATTAGAGTGACTGATTCATACTGTTAGGACATACAGTGTAAGGAGATGCTAATGCCCTCACCTCCAGCCATCTGTCTGTTCTCTGTGCTAATTGACCTTGCTATTGTGTGAAGATGTCCTGTGTTTACACTTATGATAATGTGTTTTGTATAGCAGGTGAGCGAGGAGACGTGATGTCTACCCTGAAAGGTCATATCTATGAGTCACCTAGTCTGGGTAAATGATTAGTTAATTAGCTCATGTTAATTTATGTTCTGGTTACCTCCTCTTTAAACTGTATATAAGATTGTATTCTTGGTTCTATTAAACACTCCATGTTCAGCAGACAAAAAAGTCTTGTCTCGTTGTGTGCTTGTGAGCAGCTGGAAAATCTGATATCTATATCCAGACTGATAGGAAGCGGTATATGATGGAAGCACTCAAGCGGAGTGTGGGACATTCCGTTACAGTAAGTATACAGACGCTTGCGTTTCTCATGAGAAAAACACTGCCGAAAATCTCACGACGAGAAAATAGAGAGCAGGTTCTCTATTTTTCTCATCTAGAATCTGGGCAGTTTTCTTGACGAGAAACCTGAAAGCCTCGTACACACACACGGTTTACTCGGCAAGAAAGCTCTGCCAGCAGTTTTCTTGCTGGTTCTTGCCAAGGAAACCGTGCGTGTGTACGAGGCTTAAGGCCCCATTCACACCTATGCAAATTGGTTGCGGCTTACACCAATGACATTTTAAAATACATTGATTTTAATGAAGCTGGTTCACATATGTGCGATGCATTCAAACTGCGCATTGCCCAAAAAACTGGTGCGTTTTCTAGGCATTGTGGTGCGAATTGTCTGCACATTATCTTCTATGGGAACGCAACTGATTCGCAGATGTGTTCCGTTCTGAACTGGAATTCTCTCCCTGCTCACTACACTTCCCCCCTCCTCCTCCCCTCTCCCAGGTCAGCAAATCCGCAGCTACAACGCAGATGAACCGCTGAACAGCTCTGTTTTATCTTTGCATAGAAAAAAGAGCTAGAATTTGCACCGCACAAGTGTGAACCCAGCCTTAGACTGGCCATACACCTATAGAATATCTGCAGATTTTCTATGGTCAGATGGAAAAAGTGGAACAGATTCCTCCATCTACGCTGAACTGTGTAGATTGAAGAATCTCCCACTGGCCCAAGCTTCCATATCTACCATATCTTGCTAGTCGGCCCCTCTGGCTCTCACAATACATGAACATTCTGGTTGCGTGCAGGCATTGTTGAGGTTGAGAGACAGCAGGGCAGACTAGCAAGATACTGAAGCTTGGCCCAGTGGGAGATTCCTCCATCCACACAGTTTAGCGTACATGTAGAAATCTGTTGCACTTTTTCCATCTAACCATAGAAAATCTGCAGATAATCTATAGGTGCATGGCCAGCTTTACATTCTTTCCAGTTGCCCCAGTGACAAAGTCTTCTAGGAAGAAACGTATGTCGGGCGGTAGTAGTAGCAGTGATGCCAGATACTGTTTGGTATTCTAAAAGCCTGTTTTGATGTTTCATTTGTAAGTGCATTTCTTTTAAATAAAAACATAGGCCCGGATTCACATACATCGGCACATATTTATGCGGGCGTAGCGTATCTAATATACGCTACGCCGACGCAGCGCACAGAGGCAAGCACTGGATTCACAAAGCACTCGCTCCCACCCGCTCTTAAAGATACGCTGGGTTTCCTCAGCGTAAGCCAGCGTAGGTGGAAGTGAGCGTGAGCCATGCTAATGAGGCGTGACCCCATGCAAATGATGGGCCAAGCGCCATAGAAGTACACACACAGCTCCCGGTCCTGACAGGGGGAGAAATGCTGATACAATGTACAATGTATGAACAGAATACATACAATGTATGAACAGAAGATCAGTCATTTCCCCTAGCACTGATCGCTATAAAAATGCCAAAGGTCCTAAAAATGTGTCAAAAGTGTCCGAAGTGTCCGCCATAATGTCGCAGTACCGAAAAAAAAAAACGCTGATCGCCGCCATTACTAGTAAAAAAAAAATATTAATAAAAATGCCATAAAAATACCCCCTATTTTGTAAACGCTATAACTTTTGCGCAAACCAATCAATAAACGCTTATTGCGATTTTTTTTTACGAAAAATATGTAGAAGAATACGTATCCACCTAAACTGAGGGAAAAAAATGTTTTTTTTTATATATTTTTGGGGGATATTTATTATAGCAAAAAGTAAAAAATATAATTTTTTTTCAAACTTGACGCTTTTTTTTTGTTTATAGCGCAAAAACTAAAAACCGCAGAGGTGATCAAATACCACCAAAAGAAAGCTCTATTTGTGGGGAAAAAGGGACGCCAATTTTGTTTGGGAGCCCTGTCACACGACCACGCAATTGTCAGTTAAAGCAACGCAAAAAGCGATCTGGTCTTTGGGCAGCAATATGGTCTGGGGGTTAAGTGGTTAAAAACAATATTTCAATTTTTTTTTTTGGCATTGATACATGTCCCCCAGGGCAGTACCCAGGCCCTCATACCCTTTTGATGGCCAATAACTTTCATATAAGCCTTCAAATTGGAACTTTTAATTTATCATGTACCGGTCCCCTAGACGTTAATAGAGTTTGTGGCTCGGGTCAGGACTTTTTCACTGTTTGGGAGTTCTGGTGTGAACCGAACCCGGGGGGTGTTCGGCCCATCATCGCTAGTAATGACAGAAGGAGCCACTGTAAGTCAAATACTCCTACCCACCACGTCAAACAGTGCTGTTGGTAAAGTAGGCAAATGGGAGAATACAGAGGCTGGGTAAAAGTGTAAGATTAGCAGTGGCTCCTCCTATCCCATAGCCCAGCACTCATCACTCTAATTGGCAGCCGCTCCCGAAAGTGTTCTTCAGTCTCTGCCCCAGCCATCCAAGCCACAGGAGAAGAGGGGACCAAGCAGTCACATGACCATAGATACAAGACCTAAAACAATAATAATTGCATTGTATTTTAATGATGGACAGTGGGGCAAAATCCTTAGTGATAGTTCCAGGTGTGTTTTCATTTGTTTGACTGACTTTGCATCTATAAACACTAACTGTAACGACCGTTTTTCATGACGAGAAAAATGCTTTTTTTTGTTAATTGGTTGTTAAAAACGGTCATGTGTAGGCTCCAGAGCAAGTTTCTTGACGAGAAAAATGGCCAATAAAAAATTAGAACCTGCTTTAACGAGGGGGAAAAAAACGTGCATGCTCAGAAGCAAGTTATGAGATGGGGAAATCAGCAAAAGCAGCCCAAAGAGTGGCGCCATTCGAATGGAACTTACCCTTTATAGTGCCGTCGTACGTGTTGTACGTCACCGCGCTTTGCTCGATCATTTTTTTTCCACGAACGTCTGTATGCAAGGCAGGCTTGAGAGGAATCACGACAAATCACGTTGAGAAAAACATCGTTTTTTTTTCATGACATGAATAACGGTCATGTGTACGTGGCATTAGAGTTGATATACACTTTAACTTTCACAGACTGGCATGTTTCTGTAAAATGCATATTTCTGTTAGAATTGAGTATTTTCACTCACCTGTGTGTATCTGTACAGTCCAAGGATTTGGGCGATTGGGATTGTAGTGGATGAATGTTGATCTCCAATAACACCGGCCAGCTTGCCTTCTCCTTTACAGGAATAATTAGGAATTTTCCCATTGGGTCCAGATAAGATCTGCAGAACACTCTGTACAGCCTTCCTGGGTTCCAACCATGAGTCATATAGATGGAAGCCAAGAGTGATATTGGGTAAGATGTCTGGATCCTGGTTAATATTATCAATTGCGGAAAGGAAAGCTAGGAGGTTTCCGTAATAATTGAAAGATGGGCTACAAAAGTTTTTTTTCTGTTATTTTAAAACAGTAAATCAACGATTTCTATATATCTGTAAAATATCTTTTAAATATTCATACATGTGATCAGCTTAACATTAAATACTGAGGGAAAGACTTTTAGGCAATGCTTCCTGGGGGAACATATAAAACAGTAGAAACAATGTTGAAGTAATGATAAGTTTTACACAGCGTGGGCCAGATTCACGTACCTCGGCGCATCATTAGGCGGGCGTAGCGCAACGCAGATACACTACACTGTCGAAACTTAGAGAGGCAAGCAGCCTATTCAGCAAGAAAATGCGCGCTGCGATGCGCCATCGTAACTTAATTTAGACGGCGTAACCCGACGTAATTCAAAGTGGGAAGGAGGTGGGCGTGATCCATTTAAATGAAGCGTGACCCCATGCAAATTAAGGTCCGAACGAACGGCGCATGCGCCGTCACGTGATCGCATGCCCCGCGTCCCACTGCGCATGCGCCCCAATTCGCCTATCGTATTCCCCCACGATAACCCAGCCCACCGTTTCCGCCCAGGGCATAAATCCGCCCAGACATGCGCCAGTCAAGTGCAAAAGTACACCTGCTGGTTTTGGTCGTTTGGTGTGGCTACTTTTGCCTTGTTCTTATCCAAAAAGATGTCTGAAGCTGCGTCTAAAGATAGGAGGGATAAAAACTTTAGTAATGAGGAGAAGGCGGTCATTATTGATGCCATGACAAAATATAATAAGTTCCTCCACGGCAAGGAAAGTGGCTCGACCAGCAAGGTCCGTAAGGATCAAATATTGGCACAGATTGCAGCGGAGGTGAGTGCCCTTGGCTATGCCAACCGGACCCCAGACAAGATAGCCAAGAAGATCAACGACCTTCGGCGTCTTGTGAAGGAGAAGGTGGCCAAGATCAAGAAACACAGAAGGGGCACCGGAGGTGGACCAGCCCTGAAGATAAGACTGACACCTGATGAGCAGGTCATTGCCAGGTGCCTGGAGAAGGAGCAGGTGGAGGGCCTGGAGGGCTTCGAGTCAGTTGATCAGCCCTTGAGGACAGGTGAGTGTGTTTTATCTTTTATCTGGTGTCTAGCATGTGGGGGGGGAGTGAATATGTGACAAGTGTGTGGGTCCACCAACATGTGAATGTTTTGTGTCATCCACAGATGTGCATGATGAAGCGGGCCCATCCTCGGCTGCTGGGCAACCAACCCCATCCCAGGATACCAGTGTCCACACCTCTCCATTAGAGGAAGTGGAGGAGGGGGGGCGTGTCCGGACGTACAACAGGGAGGACGTGTGGATGCTGAGCTCCACACAGGCAGATTAGATCCACTGCCATCCTAGCCCCGTTTCAGTTTTTTTGGATCCCATCTCTGCTGCAACTACTTTGGAGCACCTTCTGCTCCTACTCCAGCAACTTTTTGACATTTTCTGGGCAAAACATACCCCTGCAGTGAGGTCCGTTCCCTGCCGTCGCCGCCGCCATCTTGCGGCCTGTTCACCCCAAGCGCTCCGTTCCTACCTCCTGATCCGGACATCGGAGAGGTTCCTCCACGCACCCTACTGGCTGCTACACCCCCGGAGGATTCGGTCTGCCCACATTGGTGTGGATGCACTCCTGGGGACCCTGACGCGGATTGCGGAGCTCCGCGGCGCCATTTTGCGGCCTACAGTCCGGACCCGTTTACATCTCTGGGACACAGTGAGTACCAGGGCCCCGGCCCCCCAACCCTCCAGATTGCCTTACCGAGCTGTGCCCGACTGAGGGGTCCCGATCGCGGCTCGAGAGGGGAGTACTAGGCCTACACAGACACTGAGCTCACTTCTCTGGCCCTCGATCTCAGGAAAGTCCGCGGCTTCGGCCTTCTGCTGGAAGTCCGCGGCCATCTTGCTGCCCCAGGTACTCACAGCTTCTCACATCAATCCAAATACTTCACCTTCTTTGCCTTAATCAAGCTCATTGTCTCGCTGGACCCATTTCTATGTTATTACTTGATTCATTTGCAGAAATACTGACACTTATCCCACTTATTATGTAGTCTGCTGCTTAAATGAGCTCAGGGATCCATCTGCACACCGAGACCCCCGCAATGCTATCCTAACTACAGATTCGGGGGTAAGCATCTTCCTTCATTCCATTTCTTTGACACCCCATGGGCAAAGTTGGCCAGCAGCAACGATACTATAAACCTTTGTTTGGGCACTGTACGGGATCAAACATGGAACGTTTTGTCACTAGGTCTCAACCTGCGACCTCTAGTCATACCACAGATCCCTTTGCCACAATGGATCCAACCCTGGCCTCGGAACCTGTTCACAATTCTCAGCTGTTCCCCACCCAGGGCCCTGACTCCGATTCCCCTTCCCCGCATGAAGTCCTCACCCCGGATATTCTAGATGCTAAGCTTGATGCCAAACTGCAACTATTGCTCCGGCAGATTACAAGTAACGTTTCGGCTGAGGTGAGCAAGCTGGCTTCAGAACTCAGAGGAGAGATTAATCAAATTGGAGAACGTACAGACACCCTTGAAAACAAATTTGATGAGATGATCAACTATGTAAAAGCCATGGAGGAGGAAAACCACAATCTCCGCCTTTCAGTCTCCCAGCTACAACTGCAACAGGAGGACCTGGAGAACAGGGAAAGACGGCAGAACCTGCGCTTCAGGGGTATCCCGGAAACAGTGAGTGACTCTGAATTACGTCCATACCTCCTGGGTCTTTTCAATGTTACGGCCCCCACTGTGGTGGACATAGACTGGCGCCTAGATAGGGCCCACCGATCTCTGGGCCCTAAACCTCCGGCTGGAGCTAGGCCTAGAGATGTCATAGTGAGGTTTCATTACTTTGAAAGCAAAGAGGCGTTGACCCTGGCTACACGCAACAAGTCCCAAATTACATTTAAAGGGGCAAAACTGCAGATTTTCAGTGATCTATCTCCCATTACCCTTGCTAAGCGTAGATCGCTGCGCCCAATCACATCACATCTTCAACATCATAAGGTCCCATATTATTGGGGTTTCCCCTTTCGCCTCGTTGTATCCAAAGATGGAGTCCAGCATACCCTGCGTGACCTGCAGGAGGGTGAAGCGTTTTTGAAAAGTCTTGGCCTACCTCCTCTTCCGGAAGACGACTTGAATCCTCCCTTCGCCTCAGTACGTCCTCTACCCAACACTCCTAATCGCATCTGGACCCCCGTGAGAGGAAGATCTAGGAAACATCTCTCTACTCCACAACGTCCACGTTTCTCAAATCAACCCCCTTGAACTCTCCTGACCCCCCCTTTTTGGTTTTTTTTTCCCTTGATTTTCCCTTGTGGATCCATACATGGGTGCTTCGTGTACCCTACATTTTGGTCTCTTTGTTTTTAAGAGAAACTAGTTTTTTCTGGCCTTCTTTTATTTTTCAAGATATTGTATCCACCCTGCTCCTGGTTTGGGGTGGATCTTTTCCCAACCCATGGGATAAGTTCTAACTATTGGTTTTGTTTCTCTTCAGGTTGTTATATTCATGTTGTCGGTCATCCATGTCTCTACATTGACCTTCACTAGTTATGGATCACTGACTTCTCCACGCATTTTGGTAGCTACCTAGTTCATAAGATGTGCAGATGACCCTTCCCTGTCTCCTTACCCGGAGTCTCCTGATGGAAGTCCGTTTACGTCCCTGCCTGACCCTGGGCTTTGCCCAGGGCCTCCTGAGTGATATTTACAACTCAGGTTTACAAAGTTTAATATTTTTTTTCTTTTTTCTGACTTTTTTCTTTTCAATATTTTTATTTATATTATTTTCGTTTTCTGTGTCCACATTTGTAGATCAACTCTGTAGGTTGAATTTGCATTGTTTTTGTTTTATTGATTCACTGAAGTTCCTTAGCAGGAAATACTTATTACCTTGCAGGTCTCGGGGGAACGCCCTTTCTAGAAATGTCTATGTATTTCACTATGCCTTTTATTATGTTCATGCCCTTTATTTTGTGCTAATGCCTGTTTTCATTATATTCACGCAAGCCTGTTTATTTAGACTACTTCCATGGCCTTAAGGATTTTGTCATATAATGTGAAAGGTTTAGGTTCTGTCCACAAGCGCTGGATGGCCCTGAAGGACTTCAGGGCCTCTGGCGCAGATGTGATAATGATCCAGGAGACCCACTTCCGTGAGGGAGGTTCGTTTAAATTTGCTTCCAAATTTTTCCCCACCTCTTTTCTTGCCTCTGATTCCACGGGCAGGGCAGGCGTGGCTATCCTGGTGAAAAGGTCATGTCCTATTAAGGTAAAGAGCTCGTATGCAGATCCTCACGGAAGATTCCTCATTTTGGACTGTGAGTTTCTGACTACATCGTTCACCCTAGTCAATCTCTATGCCCCTAACACTGGCCAGATAGCCTTCCTCAACAAACTTTTTGATTCCCCCCAATATCGTGCTCAACCATTTATGATTGTGGGTGGGGATTTCAATTTGGTTATGTCTCCCACCAGAGATAGACAAACTCTTCTCAATGTCTCTCCGTCTAAAAAAGTCACGTCCCAGGCTAATGCTTTCCGTAGGTGTGTTAGGTCTCACCAACTTTTTGACTCATGGAGGATCAAACACCCACTTTCCAAACAGTTTACCTTTTACTCTCCAGCTCATAGAATGTATTCTCGTCTTGACCATTTTCTTATTTCGGCCCCGACTATTCCCTGTGTGGTCGGGTCTGATATTTCACCCATCACATGGTCTGATCATGCTCCCATAGTGTTGGATCTCATGCTTTCCCAGGCCCACGCCAAATCCTGTCATTGGCGTCTTAATGATCATTTGTTACAAACTGAAGTTTCACGTTCAATTTTAGCCAAGGGCTTGGAGGAGTTTTTCCAACTCAATGTGGGGTCAGTTTCTGATGTTTCTACACTGTGGGAGGCGCACAAGGCCGTATTTCGTGGCATTTGCATAGCTGAAAGCTCTCGTCTTAAAAAAGATCGTAATGGCCTTCTTCAGTCCTTGACGTCTGCTCTGGTTCTCGCTGAGGGGAGGCTGTTGTGCGCGCCCACGGTGGCGAAATTACGTAAAGTTACCTCCCTTAGGGAGCAAATCAAGTCTTTGAAAATGGGTAGGGCGGCTAGGTCCTTGCTTTGGTCAAAACAGAAATTTTATGAGTTCTCGAACAAACCACATAAAATGTTAGTCAACAAACTACACCCACGCCCATTTCATTCCTTCCCTGACTTTCTCCTCCAACCAGATGGATCTAGAACACATTGCCCCCGCGAGATGTCAGATATTTTTGGCAAATTCTAGTAAGTTGTACAATTGTCTGACTCCGGAGCATCAATTTACTTTTACCCAAGATAAGTTTGAGTCCTTTTTCTCTAACATTCCCATGACGAACGGGACTCGGCAGGGGTGCCCCCTATCCCCATTGCTTTTCATTTTATGCTTGGAGCCCCTTGCTGAGTCTATTCGATCCCATCCGGACATTTGTGGGGTGGTGATGCGACAGGGGGAATATAAATTGTCGCTTTTTGCGGACGACATTCTGCTCACTATTACCAACCCGCTGATTTCTCTCCCTTCTCTACATAAATTATTATCTTCCTTTGGTGCCATTATAAGGTTAACACTTCCAAAACCGAAGCGCTCCCCATACATATCCCGCCCGCATTGCTGTCTCAACTTAAGGGATCATATCCCTACAGGTGGTGTACTGAGTCCCTTAAATACCTGGGTATTCTCCTTACTCCCTCCTATTCATCTCTTTATTCTGTTAATTTTCCCTCCTTGGTTTTAGACATTAATAAATCTCTGCTGACCTGGACAAAATATCCTCTCTCCCTTCTTGGTAGAATTAACGTTTTGAAAATGTCCGTCCTACCCAGATTGCTTTACCACTTTGAAACGCTACCGGTCGCTATACCTTCTCCCCAGCTGAAAGCGCTTCGACGGAGTTTCTTAAGGTTTATATGGGGCGGCGGGGCTCATCGTATAGCAAGCTCGGTGGTATTTGCTCCCACATGTAGGGGTGGTCTGGGAGCCCCGGATATTGTTAAATATTACTATGCCTCACACTTGAGAGCGGTTGTCTCTTGGTCCTCTCTACATGCTCCAAATCAATGGGCCGCCATTGAAAAGGGGGTGCTGTATCCGGCCCACCCTTGCTCATTGATCTGGGGCGCCCCTTTATCCCTAGATCCTATTTTTAAGCGTCAATGCACGGCCCCAATGGTTTTCACTTTAGCTATCTGGCATAAATGTCTCAAAAGCCACTCCCTTGCCTCACCCTGCCCTCCATTGGCAAATGTTTTGTTTAACCCAGTTATACCTGATAGCATCTCATTGGGTAGGATATCTCCGTGGCTCGACGTACCTTTATTTCAACTCCGAAATTTAGTTCATCCTGTCACACGGAGATTGTATAGCTTTGATATTTTACGCAAAAAATTCAATATACCCAACCACGTTTTTTACTTTTACCTGCAGGTGAGACATTTCTTTCAATCCAAATCTTCTAACCTGACTCTCGATAAACCGACGGCTTTTGAATTTTTATGCGCCCAGGGCCCCCATCAATTACACCTAATATCTTCTATTCACCGTATCCTCCATGGGTCAATCCCTCTTTCTGAAACCACACACCTTTACATGAGAAAGTGGTCCCACCTATTGGGTAAGCCTATTACGGTCCAAACCTGGGACAAGATTTGGTCTTCTACCTTTAAATCCTCTAAATGTGTGATCCATCGGGAAATGTCTATTAAAATTCTCATGTTTTGGTATAAAACTCCTGATGTAATTCACACATACGTTCCCTCAGTTCTACCACATTGTTGGCGTTGTGGAAATGATGTTGGCTCTTTGTTTCATATTTTTTGGAGATGTTCCCTGGTTCAACCCTTTTGGCGGGAGGTGAGGGTGCTGGTACAGGAGGTGATAGAAGTTTCTCTCCCATTTGATCCATCGAACTTTCTTTTGGGCCTCCCATTCCCAGGTCTAACCAAAAAAGCTAACCGCTTGGCCGCCTACATTTTATTGGCCGCCAAGAGGCTCATACCGTTGTGTTGGTTATCTAGTGCCCCGCCTCCATGGCCCAGATTTCTCCACCTGGTGGCTGAAATTCGGAGGATGGAATATTTGACGGCCTCTGTTAACGACTCCATACCACAATTTGAAAAAGTCTGGGAACCTTGGGATCTCTCGAGATACGGGACCCCTGTGTCACTGCCCTCACCTTAGTATATGCATCCCCCGTGTGTTTTTTTTTTTTTCTTTTCTTCTCTGTTTGTACCTCTAATGTATTCCTGAGAGTTGTTTTATACGATCCTGTAGCTTCATGCAGATCATTTCTGTGCTCTGCGTTCCTGGACACTATGTATATGTCATTTACTTTCATGTTCTTTTTTTTTTTTTTCTCTCTTTGTACAATTCTGTATCATCATTGTGTTGAACGTTTCAATACTTTGATACTGTGATGTCTTACTTGTTTTATTATAACCCAATAAAAATACAATAAAAAAAAAAAAAAAAAGAGGAAGTGGAGGAGGAGCACGGGCACCTGGATGATGGCATATATCTGGGGGATGAGACCACCGTCGCTGGACCCTCCCATACCTCCATAGGGGATACCCCCCCAAGGGACTCCAACTTCATGGGAACCCCCCCCCCAAGGCCCTCAAATGTGGGATCCCCCCAAGGGCCTCCACCCTTTTGGGAAGCCCCCTAAGGGCCTCCGACCTTTTGGGAAGCCCATCCTCCCTAAGGGAAGTGCCCTCAGGGGCCTCCCCATACTGTTCACAAGCCTCACCTGCACCCAGGAAGGCAACTAGGAAGACGAGGGGTGACGCATTAGAAGCCACTTTGGCTATGGACCTGGCCAGGCAGACCCATCATGTGGGTTCTGTGGCATGTGATATGCGCCGGGTGGCAGCCAGCCTGGCCTCCATGCAGCAGACCCAGGCTGCTTTCACTGCCGCCATGACCGAAAATGTGCAGGAGGTCAGTGCCAACAGCACTGCGTTGGTGACCTGCGTTAGGGACCTGGATGACACAAATTCAGGCCTTGTGGCAGAGGTCAGGAGCCTGGGAGTGGCCATACAGGCCAATACAGCAGCCATTGAGGCGGTGGGGAATCAGACCACTGCGGTCCTCACCCGCATAGCCCTGGCTTTAGAGGGTATCCAGGCAGCCAGGGAGAGACCGGGGGATGTTCCTCCTCCAAATGACCCACCCCCCCCACCCGCGGCTGCCCCCAGGCAACAAAGGGGAAGGAGCCTTGGCACTAGGCGTAGTCCACGTCGGGCCAGATGAGTGCCAGTTAGATTATTTTCTTTTTATACTCAATATGAATTTTTTTTATTAACTGATACTCATGAAATGAGTCTGCTTAATTTGTTATGATACTCATGATATGAGTGATATTATGCTATTATGATACTCGATTGGAGTTGTATTTATTTTATTATTATTCTGGATATTTTTTTTTTTTATTATTTTCATAAAAAGATACAGCAACATAATTGGAGCCTTGACGTGGCGTTGCTGCTCCCAAGTACCGCACGGTGAACTTCGGTCTAATCCAATTTATTGTGGTTTAGGGGGGGGGGTGTTAGGGACCACAGTGGTGTGCATGCGTGCATTCTCATCTCATTGTGACATGTTTCATGTGCGTGTTGCACGTGAAAATAAGCCTTCCACGAGGCATCTCCTGACTGCTATTCCCTCAGCAGATGGGGGACCCTCGTTTGGGGGGGAATTTCTGGTTCGGGGCTCAGGTCATGACGGAGTTCAACCTGCAGGCCCCTTCTCATGGCGAAATTGTGCAGAATGCAACATGCACCGATAATCTGGCACACAAAGTCTGGGGCATACAACAGTGTACCCCCAGACCTATCAAGGCATCGGAACCGTGACTTCAGGAGGCCAAACGTGCGCTCCACCACTCCCCGGGTACGTATATGTGCCTCGTTGTAGCTTCTTTCTCCTGGTGTTTGTGGGTTACGGAATGGGGTCATCAGGTGGGGTCCCAGGGCATATCCAGAGTCACCTGGAAGGGAAAAGACAGGAGGATGTTAGTCATGCATGTGCCCCTCGTGATGTCTGCATCATGGGGGGGACAGTCATACCTGACTCCCATGTCACTCACCAACCAGCCAGCTGTCCCCATACACGTTCTCTTCAAATTGTCCTGGGATGTCGCTTTGCCGGTAGATAAAGCTGTCATGGGTGGCCCCAGGGTGTTTAGCACAGACGTGCCATATGAGGCCTTGAGCATCGGTTATTACTTGTACATTAATGGAATGCCAATTCTTCCTGTTACGGTACATATGCTCAGCGTCACGGGGGGGCTGGAGTGCCACGTGAGAACAATCAATGGCCCCCACAGTGCGTGGAAATCTGGCTATTTTATAGAAATCAGTTCTTGCCTTCGCCTGCTGGACCTCCTGGGTGGGTCTCACAATGTGGTGGGACATCCGTCTCAGGATAGCGGGTACAACTTGGTGCACGCACCTACTCATTGTGGATTGGGACATCCCAGCCAAATTTCCACTGGTTCTTTGAAATGATCCACTGGCTAAAAAATGCAGGGTTGCCATGACCTTGAGCAGTGGCGGCACTGCTTGTGAGGTCATCCTGCAGGGATCGTACTATTTCCATGATGGCTTCAGTGTCAAATCTCAACAAGCAAAACACCTCCGATTCAACCATGCCAAAGAGGTCCATGCGATCTCGGGGTACCCTCTCCTGTGCCCTCCTCCTCCTCCTGCGTGCTTGTAGACGCCGTAGTACTATGACCACGGCTGCTCCTGACATGTTGGCACACAGATGTGTTGTCCTGCAAGTGTTGTTGCTCAGCTCCTCTGTCACGCTGCTGCTGTTGCTGCTCTCCAGCTGACCTGTGCAAGTCCGTTGCAAAGTTACCCCTGCTTTTATGAAGGGTAACTTTAGATCGGGCGAGCAGCTTACGCGCACCGCGCGTAGCCTACGACGGACAATCGTACGCATGTGAATCGGCATTTCTCCCTCATTTGCATAATTGAATAGCAAATCAATGGGAAAGAAGGATACGCCTAGCCTAAATATGCGCCTAAGTTTCGCCGGCGGAGGACAGTTGCGTTGGACGGGTGAAGCCTAATTTCACGTGTATGTGCTTCTGTGGGTACGGTGCATCGATACGACGGCGCACATCTACACTTACGCCGCGTATCTCGAGATACACCGTCGTATCTCTTTGTGAATCTGGCCCCATATCTGTAAATAAAAGTCTCACTACTAGGTGTTTAAACCAATCATGTGGCCTTTTTAGATACAGAACACGCCTACTTTTGGACTGTTTTGGTATATTTTGCACATCGATTGATGTAAATGGAGGAATCTCGTTCCATGTATGCTCAAAATTAGAAGTGGATAGATGCAGGATGGTAGATTGCTGGGCATACCACACACTTTTTCTGCCAGAAATGTCTTCACTTTAAATGGTTATTTTCTGGATTGCTTTTAAAGCAGTGGGAGGGGACACCAACCTGCCACAGTTCAAGACTTTCTAGGACTCTCCTGTCCCATCAGGGAACCCGAGGATGCAACATGCTTTTCTGCCAGCTGACCATAGATTTGATCGGAGACCAGAATTAGCCACTAGATTACTTTTACAAGCAGTGGGAGGGGACAGCCCCCTTCCGCTGACTTTTACGTTCCTCTCAAGCTATCTCATCCCACTGGGGAGCCTGTGAATGCAGCCGGGAACCAATCTCTCTACGGGCTAAGAATGCAGGGACAATAAACATTTTATTGACTTCCCTGATAGGACAGGAGAGTCCTAGGTTTTGCCTGATGTAAACAGTGCCATTTTTAGAGTGGGGAAGCATATGATCACACCAATCCTTTAAGGGCAGAGGAGAGATTTGGGGTCTAATAGACCCCTGATTTATCAGTAAAGACTACCTGTCACTGCCTATTGATATCACAGGGGATGTTTACATTTCATGTGATGACAATAAAAGTGATTAAAAAAAAATGAAAGGGGTGGTTTAAAAAATAAATAAATAATAATAATGTTTTAAAAAAGTGCCTCTATTCCCCCGTACTCGTGTGCAAAGGTGAACGCTTGCACCAGTTCTGTGTCAGTATGTAAACAGTGATTGCATTATGCATGTGAGTTATCACCGTGAATGGCTGGTCAACGGCAGTCATTTTAGCACTAGACCTTCTGTGTAAATCTAAAAGGGTAATCTGTAAAAACTTTTAAAGTATTGTCTATGGATATTAAAAGTTTATGTAGTTTAACATGCACAATTTTAAAGTGTGACATGTTTGGTATCTACAGTATTTACGCGACTGACCATCATCTTTTAAATTTTACTAAACAATTGGATATTATCATGTGTTTGTGTGCATTTAAAAAGTGGTTAGAATTGTGGGTGATGTGTGGCAGAAGCTTCTAATGTTGGGCATACAATGCCAGGACAGTTCATCCCTTTTTTGGAAAGTTGATACCCCAAGGTTTTTGGTGAGAGGCATGTTGAGTCTATGAAAGACTTTATTTCTTGACAGACGTTTTTGGAAAATGGCGATTTTTTTTTGTGTTGCACAAAGTTGTCAATTTAATGACAGATTTCTCAAACATACCATGGGTATATGTGGAATTACACCCCAAAACACATTACGCTACTTCTCTCGAGTATGGGGATCCCACATGTGAGTGACTTTTTGGTAGCCAAGCCATGTACATGAGCCCAAAATCCAATGACCACCTTTATGCCGCGTGCAGACGGTCATTTTTCGGCATGAAATAAAATGACATTTTTAAAAACGTCATTTAAAATGATGGTATGTGGGCTTTACATCGTTTTCCACCTTCTGAAAAACGACAAAAAAAAAATTCGAACATGCTTACATTTTTTATGTCATTTTTGAAAGTGTCGTTTTTTGTGTTGTAAAAAATGATCATGTGTGGGCTAAAACAACGTTTTAAACCTGCGCATGCCCAGAAGCAAGTTATAAAAAGGGAGCGCTCGTTCAGGTAAAACTACCATTCATAATGAAGTAAGCACATTCATCACGCTGTAACAGACAAAAAAGCGCAAATCGTCTTTTACTAACAAGTAACCAGCTAAAAGCAGCCCAAAGGCGAATAGAACTACCTCTTTAGAGTGCCGTCGTACGTGTTGTACGTCACCGCGCTTTGTTTATCATTTTTCTAAAACGATGGTGTGTGGGCAACGTTGTTTTTTATGATGAAGTTGGAAAAACTTCATTTTTTTTCATGATGAAAAATGTCATTTTCTTTCATGACAAAAAGTGATCGTGTGTACGGGGCATTAGGTTTTCAAAGAATCTCATGGTAAACAAAAATTGTCAAAAAAGGCTTCAAGTGGTTAGAATAGTGGGTGATGTGTGGCAGAAGCTTCTAATTGTGGGCATACAATGGCAGGACAGTTCAAACACCCCCAAAATTATAATTTTTTTGGAAAGTTGATACCCCAAGATTTTTGCTGAGAGGCATGTTGATGTCTATGGAAGACTGTTTCTTAACACACGTTTTCGGAAAAAAAAATTTTTTTGAGGCACAAATTTGTACAATTAATGACATATTTCTCAAACACACCATGGGTATATGTGGAAATACACCTCTAAACACATTCTGTTACATCTCCTGAGTATGGGGATACCACATGTGAGTGATTTGTTTGGTAGCCTAGCCACGTACAGTAGCCCAAAATCTAATGACCACCTTTAGGCTTTCAAAGGGTGTTGTTTTCTCATTTTACTTCCTGAATATTTATCCCTGTTTAGGAGGTTCTGAAATATCAGGATAGTACGAAGCACCCCCCAAAAGTGAGGGAATTACAGTCCAGGGGTGTATCATAAAATCAGTGGGCTTGTATGCAAGATCAAAAGTGGGCCCCAGGGATCAAGAGGGATAAAAATGTGGGCATGGTTTAAATTGTGCTAAAAATTGGGCATGGCTTAAAGCGGGTTTGGTTAAATAGAGTCTGAAATGACTTTCATAGTACAGAATGTGGTAATGTTACATAGGGAATGTACAGTGTAGGGCAATGGGTAGTATGTGCTGATGAGGGGTGTGGAGTGTATGTTGGTTGGTAGTATGTGCAGGAGAGGAGTGCGGAGTGTATGGCAGTGGGTAGTATGCACAGGAGAGGAGTGTGGTGTGTATGACGGTTGGTAGTATGTCCGGGAGAAGAGTGCAGAATGTATGGCAGTGGGTAGTATGTGCAGGAGAAGAGTGCAGAGTGTATGGTGGTGGGTAGTATGTGCAGGTAAGTAGGTGGGCAGGGGAATAGAAGCAAGGCAGCATCACAGGAGGGGGGCAGTGGGACAAGAGGGAGCAGCGCCACAGGAGGTGGGCAGAGGGACAGGAGGAGGCAGCATCACAATCGGGAGGCAGTGTCACAGGAGGAGGGCAGTGGGACAGGAGGTGGGAAGTGGGACAGGAGGTGGGCAGCATCAGAGGAGGTGGAAAGTGGGACAGAAGAGGGGCATGGTCACCTGAGGGGGGCAGTATAACAGGAGGGGGCAGTGGGACAGGAGGTGGGCAGCATCACATGAGGTGTACAGTGGAACAGTAGGTGAGCATGGTCACAAGAGGGGGCAGTGTCACAAGAGGGGGGAAGCTGGGACAGCATTGGCATCCACAGCAGAGAGCCATCAATGAGTATCTGTGCCAATATAGCAGCAGGACAGGGTCAGGGGAGCTTGTTTTTTCCCCACGCCAGTGGGCCATGATCGAGGATGCATGCACTGTCCTGTCACCATTTGAGGAGGCCACAAGGATGGTGAGCAGTGACAGTGCATGCATCAGTGACACTGTCCCTGTTATTCACCTGTTGGAGCACATGCTGCGTGGAATAATGGACAGGGCCCTTGAGGCAGAACAGAGGGAGGAAGAGGAGGACTTCCTTACCGCTCAAGGCCCCCTTTGTCCAGACAGTGTTTCTGCTTGCCCGCCTATCACACAGGAAGAAGACGAGGAGGAGGGGAGGAGGATTGTGTCAGCATGGAGGTGGAGCCTAGCACTCAGCATCAGCAGCAGTCTTCAAGGGATCAATTACAGTCCCAAGGAACCCATGGACTTGTACGTGGCTAGGATGAGGTAGCTGTGGATCATGTTGTCCTCAGTGACCCAGAGGACTCCGCACCGAATGCCTCAGCAAACCTATGTTGTATGGCCTCCCTGATCCTGCAAAGCCTGCAGAAGGATCCTCGTATTCATGCTATCAAGGAGAGGGATCATTACTGGCTGGCAACTCTCCTTGATCCACGTTACAAGAATAAGGTTGCGGACCTTATCTTGCCGGCGCAGAGGGAGCAGAAGATGAAACATCTTCGGGAGGCCTTGCAGAAAGGTGTGTGCAACGCGTTCCCAGAGACTGGGGGGTTACAAAATCTTGGTCCTGGACAACGAGTTGCTGAGGCTTCGGTCAGTCGCAGAAGGAGCGGTGGAGAAGGTGGCCGTCTGACCGATGCGTTAAGACAATTTTTTAGTCAGCAGCCCCAAGGTATGACCGGCTCCAGCAACCATCGCCAGCGTCTGTTTTACATGGTGCGGGAATACCTAGGGGCAAGATCAGACTTGGACACCTTTCCCATCGAAAATCCTTTGGCTTACTGGGTCTTGAGGATGGATCACTGGCCAGAGCTTGCACAGTACGCAATTGAGCTACTGGCTTGTCCTGCATCCAGCGTTCTTTCAGAACGCACATTTAGTGCTGCTGGAGGCTTTCCACCGACTCGGTCGATCGACTGACCTTCATAACAAGGAATCAGGCTTGGATCACCACCAGCTACCAAGCACCTGATGCTGATGTAACTGAATAATTTTTTTTGAAATGTCAGATCCTTTCAAGACTGCCTATGCTGATGCTGAGTCACTATCCTTTTCCTCCTCAATGATCATGCTAATAGCTTGTGAGAACATTTTTGATTCTGGGCACCGCCATCATTGACTAAGGCCCAATTTTTCTGTTCCTGTTTAACAGGGCGTGTAATTACAATTTTTGATGCAATACTTTGCAGCAGGCTCATTCCTGCGCTCCAACTAGAGTATCTTTGAGGGGTTGCAGTGTTGTGGCACCAGCACCAGTGCCTAAGGCCCAATTTTTCTGCCCCTGTTGAACAGCGGCATATAATTACAATTCTTGATCTAATATTTCACAGCAGGGCCCATTCCTGTGCCCACCAAGAGTAACTGTGAGGGCTTACAGAGTTGTGGCACCAGCACCACCACCACCACCAACAAAGGTCCAATTTTTCTGACTCTGTTCAACAGGGGCATGTAATTACAATTCTTGATCTAATATTTCACAGCAGGGCCCATTCCTGTGCCCACCAAGAGTAACTGTGAGGGCTTACAGAGTTGTGGCACCAGCGCCAGCACCAAAGGCCCAATTTTTCTACCACTGTTCAACAATGGAATGTAATTACAATTCTTGATATAATAGTTCACACAGCAGGGCGTTCCAGCGCCAACACCAACACCTAGGGCCCAAATTTATGCAGAGTATATACGGCAGGCCCCTACTTTCAAACATCCAACTTACAAATGACTACTACTTGCAAACGGAAGGAGACAAGGAAGTGAGAGGAAATCTACCCCTAGGAAGGGAAATTCTCTTCTATAAGAGGTGTCTCCTGTCCACTGATGCTTTATCAACAATCCTTGTTTCGCTAAAAAAGCCACATTTTCAAAACATCATTTGTCATTGGGACAGAAAGTGAATTGCAATCTTCTGAACACATGCACACAGACAGCAAAACAAATGTTTACAGGGGTGATAACCCTTTTCAGAGGCGGTGCTAGGGGGGTGCGGGGGGTGCGGTCCGCACCGGGTGACACCCACTGGAGGGGTGACACCATCCCGATTTAAAAAAAAATATGTTTTTTAGCTGACATTTGGGGGGGGGGGCCCGCGACTGCAGCGATGAGCGCCGCAGAATCGGAGCGCCGAGCGCCGTGGTACAAGAGGAGGGGGGGTTGCGGGGTGACACCGCAGCACCATCCACCCCCTCCTCTCACAGCCACGGGCTGTTAGCGGTGCTCGGCAGTCGGCACACAGGCACAGCCCCCTCTTCTCTGTTTGTGTGTACAGAGGGGGAGGGGCCGAGGGGACCTTCTTTCCATGTGCCGTGGCGCTGCCTGCGATGATCTGAGGTACTGAATGGGAAGGGGGGTGTTTGCACCTGGGGGGATTTCACTGAAGGGGGGGGTGTTTGCACTGAGGGGGGGTTGTACTAAGGGGGTGTTTGCACTGAGGGGGTTTTCACTAAGAGGGGTTTTCACTAAGGGGGGTTGTACTAAGGGGGGGTTTGTACTGGGGGTGTTTGCACTGGGGGGTTGCACCGAGGGGGTTTGCACTGAGGGGGGATTTGCACTGAGGGGGGTTGCACTAAGGGGGGGTGTCTGCACTGAGGGGGTGTCTGCACTGAAGGGGGTCTGTGTAACATGCAGTGGTCCAGAGGTGCAGGTGGCTGTGTAATGTAAAAGGGGTGCAGTGATGCAGGGTGCTGTGTAATGTAAAAGGGTCCAGAGGTGCATGGGGCTATGAGATGTAAAGGGGGCCAGTGATGCAGGGTGCTGTGTAATGTAAAGGGGTCCAGTGATGCAGGGTGCTGTGTAATGTAAAGGGGTCCAGAGGTGCAGGGTGCTGTGTAATGTAAAAGGGTCCAGAGGTGCAGGGTGCTGTGTAATGTAAAGGGGTGCAGAGGGCTGTGTAGTGTAAAAGGGTCCAGAGGTGCAGGGGGCTATGTGATGTAAAGGGGTGCAGAGGTGCAGGCGGCTGTGTAATGTAAAAGGGGTGCAGTGATGCAGGGTGCTGTGTAATGTAAAATGGTCCAGAGATGCAGGGTGCTATGAGATGTAAAGGGGTCCAGTGATGCAGGGTGCTGTGTAATGTAAAGGGGTCCAGTGATGCAGGGTGCTGTGTAATGTAAAGGGGTCCAGAGGTGCAGGGTGCTGTGTAATGTAAAGGGGTCCAGAGGTGCAGGGGGCTATGTGATGTAAAGGGGTCCAGTGGTGCAGGGGCTGTGTAATGTAAAGAGGTGCAGGGTGCTGTGTAATGTAAAGGGGCCCAGAGGTGCAGGGTGCTGTGTAATGTAAAAGGGTCCAGAGGTGAAGGGGGCTTTGAGATGTAAAGGGGTCCAGTGATGCAGGGTGCTGTGTAATTTTAAAGTGGTCCAGTGATGCAGGGTACTGTGTAATGTAAAGAGGTCCAGAGGTGCAGGGTGCTGTGTAATGTAAAGGGGTCCAGTGATGCAGGGTGCTGTGTAATGTAAAGGGGTCCAGAGGTGCAGGGGGCTATGTGATGTAAAGGAGTTCAGTGGTGCAGGGGGCTGTGTAATGTAAAAGGGTCCAGAGGTGCAGGGGGCTATGAGATGTAAAGGGGTCCAGTGATGCAGGCTGCTGTGTAATGTAAAGGGATGCAGGGTACTGTGTAATGTAAAGGGGTCCAGAGGTGCAGGGGGCTATGTGATGTAAAGGGGTCCAGTGGTGCAGAGGGCTGTGTAATGTAAAGGGGCCCAGAGGTGCAGGGTGCTGTGTAATGTATTTTACCGCACCAGGTGACACCAACCCTAGTGACGCCACTGACCCTTTTCTATGTTTTCAGAATAGCTTAAAAATTGATTTTATGGCTGGAGCTACACTTTAAAGAAGTACCAGTTCAAAATTACAAACAGATTCTACTTAACAACAAACCTACAGTCCTTGTCTTGTGTGCACCGCCTGTATAATGCTGTTCAAAGTATATAGGGCCAAAGGGGCTTGTAATGACCTGGGGGGAGTGGGGGGAAACCCATGCTATTTTTCTCAATGATTTTCATCCATATTGCAGGGACCAGACATTACATTAAAGCCGCAAGCAGATTTAAATAACTTTTTTCTTATAGTAATATCATTTTGTGCAGGGACAGTTCTAAAGACGTGCCACCTCACAGGCATACTATAGACACCCAGCAGGTACGATATTTAAAGGAATTTTTCATTTGTTTTCACTTTAAGCATCATTAAAATCACTGCTCCAGAAAAATCTACCGTTTTTAAAACGTTTTTTTTTCATTGATACATGTTCCCTTGGGCAAGACCCGGGTTCTCAAACCCGTTTTCCGACAATAACTTGCATATTAGGCTTTAAAATTAGCACTTTTGAATTCGAACGTTCGAGTCCCATTGATGTCAATGGGGTTCTAAATTTTTCGCGCAAACGTTCCGTCCGTTCAAAGGTTCTGGTGCGAACCGAATGGGTGGGTGTTCGGCTCATCCCTAGTATCAATCCACACGCACCGAACTCGTATCACCCTCGGTTCTTCATCTATGTTAAACCTGGTGATCCTGCTGTGGCAGTCCTTGATCAGGTAATCTCAATTGTGCCCCTTCATTGTCACCCTGTCTGTCACACATGTCCCATATTAAGACTACAAGTGTCTATGCAAACACACATTTTACAGGCTTTATAGCTTAGATAAATGGTTCCCGATCCTCACAAAGAAGACTCAAGATCCTGCGAGGTTTTGCCTGTAAGCGGCCTCCGGGCGCTGGACCCTGCAAAGTGGAATCCTGAACACTATAGCCCTAAGGCATTCCTTCAGGGTGCTGTACAGGTCCAAGGGAGTGGACCCTAAACATGAAAAGGTTACCCAGTCCTTGAAGGTCCTCAAGTGACAGGAACTCGCCATGATGGGTGAAGATTGGGCTCTAAGTTTCTAAGCTGCCCCACGCCTGGATGGGCAAGTAAAACCCATTATATATATATATATATATATATATATATATATATATATATATATATATATTGTGGGTTGTCCCAGTGATTGTAACAATCAGTCAAGCTATTTAGAGGCTGGACACCTGTGTGCAGTGACCATACGGGGGAGTTTTTGGGCTAGCTGTGGGTATCCGCAAAGGGTACCTTGTTGCTTGTGTCTGCTGTTTCTTTTTTTTTTTATCAAAACTTGTTTATTAATAAATTGCTCATATGATACTACATACAATTACTGCAGTAAGTAAAGAAGAACACTACATACAGACTATATTGTTTCAGGAATCTATAACATCTGTGCAAATATAAAATATCAGTACCCCCCCCAACCCAAAACACCAACCAGCACGTGTGACTCATTATAACATAGCAGTATTAGACATTTCTTCAACCAATGGATAAACCAGAGTCTAGTGCATAACCTTCGAACTTGACTAAACCTGTGTTTCCTACCTCTCTCTCTCTCTCTCTCTCTCCCCTAACATCAACAAGCACTCTCTACAGAAGGAGCCTGTCTATTATGAGCTGTGGTGGGGCAAGGCTAGGGTCATCCAGCCATGGCTGCCAGATGAGGTAAAAAAAAATTCACAGCCTTCCTGCGGCTGTGTAAAACGATGTCCGTCGCTGATTGCATTCCACGCTGGAACGCATTCCGCAACTGCGCACTGACGTCATTGCTCGGCGCCGCATGCGTCAGAATCACGTCGTAAATGCTCCATAAGATACGTTGAATCACTGCCTACGACGTGACGTAACCTACGCCCAGCCCTATTCACGTACTACTACGTAAACTACGTAAAATACGACTGCTGTTCCCTGGTCCATACCTTAACATGACTTTCCCCTGCTTTATGAGGCTTAACTTTACGCCGGACGTACGACTTACGTAAACAGCGTATATTAATGCGCCGGGCGCAAGTACGTTCGTGAATCGGCGTATCTCACTCATTTGCATATGGGAATCGAATTTTCCATATGCCTCCAGCGTTAATATGCGCCCAAGATACGCCGGCGTAGGCAAGTTACGTCGGTCGTAGGAAGCCTATTTTTAGGCGTATCTCAGATTGTGGGCACGGTGCACAGATACAACGGCGCATAGTTAGACTTA
Source organism: Rana temporaria (assembly GCF_905171775.1). Classification (NCBI taxonomy): domain Eukaryota; kingdom Metazoa; phylum Chordata; class Amphibia; order Anura; family Ranidae; genus Rana; species Rana temporaria. The sequence continues at coordinate 23,219,182 of NC_053489.1, read as the reverse complement.
CGCGGTGTATCTCGAGATACGTCAGGCGTAAGTGCTTTGTGAATCCGGGCCTATATGTATATTACACGCCTTAGTCTATATCTTAAAAGGACATAGTTCCTTAACCACTTCCATACCAGGTACTTACGCAGCTTCCCGCCCAAGCCAATTTTCAGCTTTCAGCACTGTCGCACTTTGAATGGCAATTGCGCGGTCATGCTACACTGTACCCAAACAAAATTGGCGTCCTTTTTTCCCCACAAATAGAGCTTTCTTTTGGTGGTATTCGATCACCTCTGCGATTTTTTTTTTTTGCGCAACAACTAAAAAAAGGCTGAAAATTTGGAAAAAAAAATATGTTTTTATTTTTTTCTGTTAATTTTTTTGTAAATAAGTTTTCTCTTTCAATTACGGGCACTGATATGGCGGCACTAATGGGCACCGATGAGATGGCACTGATGGACATCGATGAGGTAGTACTGACGGGCACAGATGAGGTGGCACTGATTGGCGGCGCTGGTATGCGACACTGATGGGCACACATAGGCGGCACTGATGGGCACACATAGGCGGCACTGATGGGCACACATAGGCAGCACTGATGGGCACACATAGGCGGCACTGATGGGCACTCATGGGCGGCACTGGGCACTCATAGGCGGCACAGATGGGCACTCATGGGCGGCACTGATGGATACTTATGGGTGGCACAGATGGGCACTGATAGGTGGGCACTGGGCATGGATGGGCACTGTGGGGTGGCACTGATGGACACTGGGGTGGCACTGATGGACACTGGGGTGGCGCTGATGGACACTGGGGTGGCAGCACTGATTTTTGCTAGGTTGCCAGTCAGTGCCCATTTGTGGGCACTGACTGGCATCTTTTTTTTTCTTTATGCTTTTTTTTTTTTTTTTTTTTCTGTCATTTTTTTTTTTCTGTCATTTTTTTTTTTTTGCCCACCCTGGTGCTCCAGGGTGGGCATCCCTGGTGGTCCAGTGTGGCGATCCGAGGGGGGGCTGCGCTGATAAACAATCAGCGCTAACCCCCCCTGTCAGGAGAGCCGCCGATCGGCTATCCTCTACTCGCGTCTGTCAGACGCGAGTGAGGAAGAGCCATCGACGGCTCTTCCTGTTTACATCGTGATCAGCCGTGGTTGGACACGGCTGATCACGTGGTAAAGAGTCTCCGCCGGAGGCTCTTTACCGAGATCGGAGATGCAGGGTGTCGGACTGACACCCCGCATCACCGATCGCCGCGATGCGCGCCCCCACGGGCGCGCGCGGCATGAAATCCTGCAGGACGTTCTAGAACGTCCTGTCAGGATTTCATAACCACTTCCCGGACGTAAATCGGCCATAGGCCGGGCGGGAAGTGGTTAAAGCACTCATATAATTGGCAAGTGCTTCTCTCCAAAATGTATTACCCTAACACAGTACCTTCTTAAGCTATGTGCATGACATCTGTTAATTGTTGACAGGGGCAGAGGGGCAGAGGGGCAACTGTAGTACTTAGGCCATGAATAAGCACTAAGTGTGAAACGCATGGGCTGTTTATGATTCCTTCTGTGTATTTGCCGTGTTTGCTTATGTTCCTTCAATAAAGACAACTCAAGAGTTCTTTGGTGTGCGGCCGTCCATCTGTCTTTTGCTACTTTCCATGCTAAAACTAGGATCAGAATGGAAGAGCCTCAGCAGACCAAGCCTGTCACAGCTCACTGCCTGTTCTCTCCCCCCCCCCCCCCACCATATAACTCATCAGTGCTGGATGCCTTGCCTGCCTCAGATCAGCCACTATCTGAGAACACTATGAAAAGTATGCTGCTTTCACTGAGGCCAACTTTATATAATGACTTATCCACTGCTGTTTCCACACTATCTTCTACTGTATATAAGAATGATCAAGCCATTACTCATATAGAATCAAAAATGGGAGACCTACTCTCTGGACACGATGAGTTAGTTGATGGTTTTGCAGACCATGAGGACTTCCTGATCCTTTCACTAACATCACTCTTTATACTGACTTTATACTGCACTTTCAAGTGTACTTTGCACTTGTAGTTTGCACTTGTAGTGCAAAGTGGATTTCCCTTTCGTAAATATCCCCCAATGTCTCAGTGGGGAGGATTCCTCCATCTACCTGGCTGAGTAAGAAAAAAAATAAACATCTGTGGACAGATTTAAAGTGATCACTTTTAAAACAACAAAAAGTAATGCCGCATACACACCATCACTTTATGTGATGAAAAAAACGACATTTTCTGTGAAGTAAAAAACAACGTTTTTGAAACTTCAATTTTCAAAGACGAAGTTGCCTACACACCATCGTTTTTCTCACAATGTTCTAGCAAAGCGAGGTTACGTTCCACCACGTTTTTCCATTGAAGCTCGCTTCATAAGTAGCTTCTGGGCATGCGCGGATGAAAAAACGTCGTTTTAAACGACGTTTTTGCTACACACGGTCAATTTCTGTGAAGTAAAAGTTGACGTTTTGAAAAACAACACATAAAATTGAAGCATGCTTCAATTTTTTTTGGTCGTTTTTTAGAAGACATAAAACAACGTTTTCCCCCACACACAGTCAATTAAAGTGACGTTTTTAAAAACGTCATTTTTTTTCATCACATAAAACGACTGTGTGTACGCGGCATTAGAGATCGCTCCATTCAGACAAACAGAACGGATGGATCCCCCCCACTTTTCAGCTTTAAAGAACTCCCTGACACTGTTATAGTTTGACACAAGTTTTGTCACTGTCACCAACCCCTGTCACTGTCACCCACCCCCTGTCACTGTCACCTACACCCTGTCACTTTCTGGACAGCTTGGTTTACATGTAAATGAAAAGACATTTTATATACATTCTATAAATTCTTATAATAATTCCATCACATGTATTTCTTCCAATCATTTTGTAAAGTCCTGTTTTTTCTTTGTCGCCCTGATCACTTTGTTTCTCTTCCTAGCAAGTAAGTTGCATACCTGTACTTCTTTTCTTCAGGTGATTCTGGATCATTTTCTTTTGCCCTCACAGTGATCACTCCTCCGATGATCAAATCTCCATTTTGAAAATATTGGAATTCATCAAATACATCAGTTAAATGAAGGGCACAACCTGGACTCTGCATTCCTGATCTCCAGAGTGTCATACAATGCAGGATCACACAGAACTGGAAGATGAAGGTATATAATATGACCATAGCTCTGATCATTGGGTTCTTCTTTAGTTAAACCCTTTATTTCTCCATTGTAAGATAGACCTCTGCAGCATGTGTATCACAAAGACAATACAATAAGATGGCTTCTCTCTCCCTCTTTTTATACAGTTCAGTACCATACATCTCTCATTGTTCTCAATATGCTCACATCATCTTCTATCTTCTTTTAGTTGTTTGTGCAGGTAGTTTATTTGTAAGAGGTTAAGTTTAATCCTCTATTATTCATATTAATTTAACAACTCTAAACCAAGACACATAATTTTAACATAAACTCAATTCAAGGATCAATGATCAATATTCTGTATGCCAAATAAATCATACAAATTAAATACACTGGTAGTACCAGATAATATCATAATGATTTTTCTACTTACAATATCAATGCACATAACTGTTCTATATGACTGTTTTATTGTCTTAAATTTACCCTGTAAACTAAGCTTGGCCTGTAAAAGAAGCAAGATCGCAGTGCATTGACGGCTGCTGATTGGCCAAAGCATGCACCTGACCTACATACTTTGAACAATCACAGCACACTCTGCTGTGAGAGCCATGATTGGCCAAAGGCAGGGTGCCTTTGGCCAATCATGGCTCAGGAGGCTAACTCCACGCCCCACACTATGTAGAGCTTCTTGCATAGCGGCCGTACATAGTGTAATGAATGAGAGCAGCAAAATTACATTTCTAAAGGAAGAATTTCATTTAAAACTGCTCACAGCTGTAATGTATTGCCGGACCCTGGCAATATACATAAAAATCATTGAAAACAATTGTGTGAGTTCCCCCCAGTCCATTACCAGGCCCTTCAGGTCTGGTATGGATATTAAAGGGTACCCCACACCAAAATAAAAAAAATTGGCTTGGCAGTCCCCCCTAAAATCCATACCAGGTCCTTCAGGTCTGGTATGGATTTTAAGGGCAACCCTGTGCTACAATTTAAAAAAAACATGGCGTAGGGGTCCCCCAAAAATCTCCTGCATTTCCCTGCTCCATCCTGTTACTCCGGGGACCCCAAGGCCCGCAGGGGGTTCCTTAGCCAGTACACAATTAATTTTGAACTCCAGTCCCAAAACTTCCTGTCTGATCGAGCGAAGGTAGCCTATATTGTATCCCTTCTGTCTGGCGAGGCGTTAGCCTGGGCTGCCTCTCTGTGGGAACTGAATGATCCAGTGGTTTCTAGCCTGTCTGACTTCTTGAAACTTTTTTGGAATATCTTTGAGGAACCGGGTCGTGTCTCTTCAGCGCCCAGCACCATTTTATATCTCCGTCAAGAGTCCACCTCTGTGGGACAGTACGCTCTTCATTTTTGTACTTTTCTGAGCTGAGCTGGAATAATGATGCCTTAGTTGAAACTTTTTACATGGCCTCTCTGACAGAGTGCAAGATGAATTAGCGGGAAGAACCATGGGGATGACACCATCCTTGCTAATCTGGACGGTGTTATCTCCTTGTGTAACCAGATCGATATTCGTTTTCTGGAGAGGACCCTGTAAAAAAAGACGCCAGTACTCCCCAGTCTTTAGGCAGCCTGAGCCCCCCTCTCTTCGACCTGAGGAGCTCCTCCTGCCAGCTGAGGAACCTATGCAGCTGGGCTGGACCAGGCTATCTCCTGAGGAACACGCTACGCACAGAACTCTGGGCCTGTGCCTCTATTGTGGGGCCAAAGGTCATTTTCGTGACACTTCCTCTCTTCGTCCGGAAAAACGATTGCGTATAACGCATCTGGAAGGTGGAGTATTGGACCCCGAAATATCACCTTCACCTTCTTGTCTTCTTCTTTCTGTATTCCTTCATGTTGGCCCTTCTTCTAATTCAGTCTCTGCATATCTGGATTCAGGCAATTTTATGGACTGGGGAACTGCATCTTCCATGAGAATTACCCTTTTGCCCTTCACCACGCCATTGATGGTCTTGGCGATTGATGGCACTGTTCTCCCAGGGAGCCCTTCCAGACCCTCCCTGTTAAAATGTCAATAGGTACACTCCACCAGGAGTGGATATCCTTCCTTATCTTACCTAAGGCTTCAACTCCTATCATTTTGGGTCTTCCTTGGTTACGGCTCTGTTCTCCACTGCTGGACAGACCCTGTCGTGGGGTTCCTCCCATTCCTTGTCCTGCCTACACAAGGTTGCCCTAAAAGAGAAACTTCCTGTTGCCACCATCCAAGTATATGTTGCTCTTCCTACTGCATATACGATTTCTGGGATGTTTTTTGCAATAGTCGGGCTGATGCACTCTCTAGGTCATGTGGCACTCTGGGGGAGGAGCCCACCTGTGAACCTGAGCCAATCATTCACTCAAGTTTGCATAACAATTTACCTTTGTCTGTCCCTAAACACTCTTGGACGCACAGCCAGGCTAACTTGTCCGCAAGTTCCACAGTCGATACCCCTTGCAATGCGATTCAGGTAGTCGTTACCTTCTAACCAACCTGACCTCAGGGATCCACTGACCTCTGCCCAGTCTGATGGTCCTGTGCTAGATGTCCAGCTCATTATCGGGTGAGGGGGAGGCCTCGTAAGAGGGGGGTACTGTCATGGTTATGCAGTAATGATTGTCGGTCAGCTTACCTCTCCATGTGCTCAGATTAAGAGGCCAGCCACTCTCACTTGGCTGCTTAAGTAATCTCTCCTTTAAAGCATGGCTCCACCCCAGGCCTATCAGGGAACTCTATATTAACCTGTGCACTGCAAGCCAGCTGTGTTGATCAATATTGTGTGTTTTGGCTTCTGTGTGCTTATTGCCCTGTGTCCCACATCTGATCCTGTTTACCGACTTTCTGCTTCATATCCCGACCTTTGGCGTGTTCTTCGACTATCCTTATCTGCTTGTTGCCCTGACCTTTTGGCTAATCTCCTGACTATCATTGTTGTTCCAGGCTTCTTGTCAGGGTTGAGTTCACCTGCTGGTGGCACTGGGATTCACTTTGCAAATGGCTGCAGTTTCAGTGTCCACCAGCAGGTGTCTCCCAGAAGCCAGCAGGTTGTTATCAGCCACAACTGGCTCCAGCTGCCAGGTGGATATTTAAGGCTGCTCCTCCGTTCCCCCCAGGGCATCACGATTCTGGCCCCTTCCTTGCTGCCTGTGCCTGATCCAGTCTGTACCTCTCTGTCTTGTTCCTGCCTCCCCCTGCCTTGGTTCTATTCAGCATTGAGCGATTCATATATTTAATTTTCTAAACTCCCTCACATTTCCTGAAATATTTATACACAAACAAGGATGGCAATTTCTCCAAAAAGGTCCACCCTCAGTTAAAGGTACCTCCCTATTTTACAATATTCTACAAAATAAGCTTGTATTCCATAAATCCACTCCATACTTAAAATGGGAAACAGACCTCGGGCAAACCTTCACTAACCACCAATGGTGGTCAGCCTTCAAAGCTATATATCAAGCCTCTAAGTGTACTAACCACTGAGAGTTGTCGCAAAAGATAGCTTTAAGATGGTACCTCACCCCATACAGACTCTCTAAATATACCCCTACACAATCTCCACTATGCTGCAAAGGATGCGGTATGGTGTGCTAGCGTAAGCATATTTTCTGGTTGTGCAGGCACTTAACTAGCTTTTGAAACAAAGTATTCTGCACAATCTCTGAAATTCCTGGGATCATCACCTCACCCTTTCCAGCTTTAGCAATTCTTAACATAGACATAGAACTCTTCCCGCCTGAAAGCAAAATAATCGTTACCCACATTCTATTAGCTGCCAAGATATTAATAACCAGAAGATGGAGGTCCAACCTGGCACCCAACATGTCTGAAGTGGTTGATATAGTGAAACAAAACTACGCATTTGAAAGCCTACTGGCACACAGACATGGGAACAAACATCTCTTTGATCATCATTGGAGTCTGTGGAATTAATGTATGATATGCTAACTAATGTATGATACTGTTTTCACTTTTCTGAAATTTGTCTACCACACCTAGATAGACCACACCTAGACACCGACAACATCTCCCTATTGTCCTAACCCTTTCCCCTTTTTCCCCTTTCCCCACCCCACTTAACTTGGTTACTGTTGCCTTATTGTTGCATTTATTCTTTTTATTGTTTACTTTTCTAATACCTCAATCAATCAAAATTTTGATGAGCACATGGTTGTCTACTATGTTTTGGTTTGTTCCTCAAATTTCTATCATCAGTCTTTGAAAATACAGACGATGTATGAGTATACATGTACAAATTTGTGTAACATATAACATCTACAGTATCTGTGCATAATGAAAATGACTGGTAATTTCTAGACAATTTATGTTCAGTGTACCCATTTGGGTACCATTTGTCTACCTGATTGTTGTTTGTATGATATTTTTGTATATCTTCCCAACAAAAACGAATGAAACAAAAATCCATACCAGGCACTTCAGGTCTGGTATGGATTTTAAGGCAAACTCTGCGCCCAAAAAAAATAATCTCCCCAAAATCCATACCAGACCCTTATCAGAGCATGCAACCTGGCAGGCCGCAGGAAAAGGAGGGGTCAAGAGAGTGTCCCCCCTCCTGAACTGTACCAGGTCACATGCCTTCAACATGGGGTGGGTGCTTTGGGGTCCCTTCAAAACACCTTGTCCCCATGTTGATCGGGACCAGGGCCTCTTCCCCACAAACAAGGGGGCCCACAGATCCTGCCCCCCATGTGAATGGGTATCGGGTACATTGTACCCCTACTCATTCACCCAAAAAAGTGTAAAAAAAGTAAAAAATGATAGGAGACAGTTTTGGACAATTCCTTCATTAAATAAAAAAAAGTGTCCCGCGATGGCCATCCATCTTCAATCACAGCGCCAATGGTCCTGATCAAAAAAATGGGAGGGGCAGAGCTAGCCAGAGACTAATATGGACACTCACTAGCAGAACTCCGGTACCAGCGGGATATCAGTGGCACATAGCAACCCTTCTAGGCGGTCAGGTTACACCTCAACAAGGCGGTCCGTCACCGCAGCACCCGGAGAACAGTAAGCAACAGTACAGAGGCGCAAGAAAGAGGGGAACTGGCCTACAAAGCTGGCGGTCTTCTTCACCATGGGCCTAGACAAGATGGTGTCAGCTCATCCTCCACACCGCTATCTGGAGCTCAGCAGCGCCCTGTGTAGAAAGGGAAAACACAAAAAAGGAACAGCTCTCCTAAAAACACACATTCTCCACTAGCCACACCATCCTAAGGAAGCCTGGAGAAGGCGAGATTCAGGATGAATGCTGCGGATGCTGATACTGAGGTGATCTCTCTCCTAGAATCAGGGGATGATACTAGGGAGCTGCCAGACTCCATTGATATGTCCCCTACTAACAATCAGCCGGTTTTGGATACAGTGCTGAAGGAGATGCTAGTATCTCTAAGAAGTTCTCTCCATTCAGATATAATATCCTGTGTACACAAGTTCAGCACAGAACTAAGATCTGTTTCAGATAGAGTCTCCCACATAGAAAATAAGATGGGGGAATACGCATCCACAGTCAATGATCTGGTAGATTCCAATGAGAATAAAGAGGATGACTTAGAGGAAATTAAAGCTAAAATGGCTGACATAGAGGACTAACTCTAAAGGACTTAACCTTTTAGCCAAGCGGAGGTCTCTCTGGAAGGAAGCCCTACAAAAGTGTGACGTACTGTGCATCCAAGAGACACATTTCCAAAACCAATCACCTCCAAAATGTACACATCCTAAGGTCACCATTGATCCACAGGGCCAATATATAATTTTGGTATGCAATATCAATGCCAGACAGACCAGATTCCTCCACAGGACTATAAAAAAGATACGATCCATGCAACAAGGGTTGCTGGTGATGTGTGGGGACTTTAACATCACTCCAGACCCATCCCTGCACTCTGCTTCAACTCCAAATCGTTCTCCACCAACTCTAAAAAATTTAAGAACCAACAAACTATATGACTCCTGGCGATGCCTCAATGCCAATGAGAGGGACTATACATTCGTCTTGATTAGCCATAGGTCTTTTTTTTTATTTAGATAATCATTATTTGTTTTTTCCATCCAGTATCAAAACAGATTACAGCAACGTGAGAATTTTATATAACATCATACAGTGCTTAAAACAAGCCTTACTTTACCTACCCTCACCCACCCTCCCACCCCGATCTCCCACCCCCATCTCCCATCTTCCCTCCCTCACACCACGCCATAATTTATTTATTCATCTATTGCTAGTAATTGCAAGACCACAGAAGAAAAGAAAATAGAAAAGCACCACTGGAGGTAACAATAAAGAGAGAAGAGGGAGAAAGAAAAAAAGGAAAAAAAAGGAGAAAAAGAGAAGAGAAATAAATAAAAAGAAAGTGCATAAATAGTACAAGAAATTATACTGCTTCTCGGATCCCATATAGATGAGGAGAGCGAAGGCAGGGGGGGCTGGTGGGGAGCGGGGGAAAAATTCCCTTCCGCTCGGTGCCGTCCCCCTACAGAGGCCACATTTGAGAGAATGTGGAGGCCTTTGCTGGATGAGATATCCAGCAAAGGCCTCCACATTCTCTCAAATTTCCCAAAATTGCCCTACCTGATGAATGCCACTCTCTTGCTCCAAACCATTGAGTTAATAGTCTCAGCCCAACTTTCCACTGTCGGGGGGTTTGTGCCTGCCATTTCCAAGCAATTAGCTTTCGCGCTTGACATAAAGATCTCAGCACTACTTCAATAGTGCTGGTCGGGACTCTGCTTTCCTCCATGCTTCCTATTAAACAAGTCTTCGCCACTGGTTCTAGTGTAGTCCCGAAGATTTTATTTACCCTGTTTTTTATCTTCTCCCAATATCTAAATAACTTCGGGCACTTCCAAACCATGTGTATAAAATCTCCTGTCGCCTTACACCTGGGAAATTCGTCATTTTGTCTCCACCCGAGTTTAAATGTTTTTCTAGGAGTATGATACACTCTATGTATTAAAAACAGGTGGGATATTTTCTGCTTGGGAGAGATTGAGACCAGTGCTCCTCGTTCTAGGATCTTGTCCCATTGTTCAATGATTATTAGGGATGAGCTTTGCATTCGGTTCGATAGAGAAGGCAGGTGATTGAGTTAGCTTTAGTCAGTGCATTTAGTATATATATATTTATATATATATATATATATATATATATATATATATATATATATAAATATATATATATATATTGTGGCAAAGTCGCGTTTTTGGCAGAAATAGCGATAAATGCAGCGTAGCAAAGTCACAAAATAGCAATAAATACGGCTTTATTGCATCCAAAAATAATACAAACAAAAAGGCCTACTCCAACTTAGCAAGGGTAACTAAACAGTAGTGCCCCTCACTACGTCTTAATGGGGCGGCTATTCCGGCCTCCAGTATAAACAAACAAAACGACAGTTCGATATAAACAATTGGTTCTGACAGACCTTATTCCTCAGATATACAGACAGCCTCCAGTCTGTCCATCCAGCGCAGCCTGGATCTCACTCTGAGCTCTCACTCTCCCCATTCTCTATCAGGTGTAGGCTAATTAATAGGGAGAGAGAGGAGGTTTACCTGTTGGGCCAGGCTTAACCCTTTCCAAGACAGGGAAAGCTGACCTTTCCAACCTCTCACTGACATACATAGAATCAAGTACCCTGTCACATATCCTCCCCCCAGCTTAACACCTGTGTGGGAAGCGGCCACCTCTGCAAACCCATGTACTTGGGACAGAGCACCTGCATTACTGTGGAGGAGACCTGCCCTATGTCGTACCACAAAAGAAAAGGGCTGTAGGGACAAAAACCACCTCGTGACCTGAGCGTTCTTGTCCCTGTTGGTGTGCATCCATTTTAAAGGAGCATGGTCTGTGACCAGAGTAAACCGTCTGCCCAACAAGTAGTAACGGAGTGTTTCTACTGCCCACTTAATCGCCAAACACTCTTTTTCGACTGTGGCATAGCGCTGTTCTCGAGGTAATAACAGGGTGTTCCTCACCCTCCACATATTGGGTCAAAACTGCACCCAAACCCACCTCTGAGGCATCGGTCTGGAGAAAGAACTCCTTCCTAAAGTCGGGAGCCACAAGCACAGGTTGGGCACAAAACGCTGCCCGAAGACCAGCAAAGGCTTCCTCAGCCGTGCTGTTCCACTTTACTGTGTCCGGACTTCTGGCTTTAACAAGGTCAGTGAGCGGAGCAGCCCTTGTAGCAAAGTGAGGAATAAACCTCCAATAGTAGCCTACGATCCCCAAAAAGGCTCTGACTTGTTTTTTCCTCAACGTGTCTGGGCCAGCTCTGTATAGCTCCTATCTTGTTCATTTGCGGTTTAACAAGTCCCCTGCCAACCAGGTAACCCAAGTATCTAGCCTCAGCTAGACCCAAGGCACATTTAGAGGGGTTAGCTGTCAGTCCCGCTCTTGTAAAAGTGTCCAAGACTGCCTGCACTTTGTCCAGATGGCTTTGCCAGTCCAGGCTATGAATGATCACATCATCCAAGTATGCGGTTGCATATTCGGTGTGGGGAATGAGCAACTTATCCATTAGCCTTTGGAAAGTGGCTGGAGCTCCATGGAGGCCAAAAGGCATGATCCTGTACTGGGACAGGCCATCAGGAGTGGCAAAGGTTGTCTTCTCTCGGGCGTGCTTTGTCAATGGGATCTGCCAATAACCCTTTGTCAGGTCCAAAGTGGTGAAGAACCTATCTTTGGCTAATTGCTTTACCAGTTCATCCACCCTAGGCATGGGGTAGGCGTCAAACTTAGACACCTCGTTTAACTTCCTGAAGTCATTACAGAACCTGATGGACCCATCAGGTTTAGGCACTAGAACAATGGGGCTGGACCACTGGCTGTGAGACTCCTCTATCACTCCAAGCTCAAGCATTTTCTTGACTTCCGCCCTTACAGCTTCCCTCTTGGACTCCGGAATGCAGTAAGACTTCACTCTTACGACAACCCCTGGTTCTGTAATAATATCATGGATAATCTCTCGGGTTTGTCCAGGGTTGGGGGAGAAGACATCACTATTCCTCTCAAAGAAGCCTCTAGCTTCCTCTATTTGCTCAGGTGTCAGCTCTGGAGAGATTGTCACTGAAGAACTAGGTGCCTGTGGAACAGGCGGGGTGTCACCCACTGTGGCCATGCAGTCCTCTCTAGCCCTCCATGGCTTAAGGAGGTTTATGTGGAACACGGCCTCCTTCTTCCGGCGTCCTGGCTGACTAATTTTATAATTTACTGGGCTCACTTTTTCTAAGACCTCATAGGGTCCCTGCCACTGTGCTAGAAGTTTGCTTTCTGCGGTGGGTACTAGAACCATTACTCTGCCCCCCCTCTCAAACTGTCTCATGAGGGCCCTCTGGTCATAGTAAGACTTCTGCCTATTCTGTGCCTGCTCCATATGCGGGGGCGCACAAGAGGAGCAATCTGAGCCATACGCCCCCCGCATATCTTCAACATAATGAAGCACATTGGTCCCAGTTACTCCCTGTTCTTCCCAGGTTTCCAGTATACCCCTGGGATGCCTACCATATAAAAGCTCAAATGGGGAGAAGCCTGTAGAACTTTGGGGAATCTCTTGAACTGCAAACAACAGGTAAGGAAGTAACAAGTCCCAATCCTTCCCATCCCTGCTAACAACTTTTCTCAACATCCCTTTTAGGGTCCGGTTAAACCTTTCTACCAACCTGTCTGTCTGAGGGTGATACACTGACGTTCTCAGAGTCTGTACCTTAAATAGCTGACATAGCTCTTTCATAATACGGGAGACAAACTGTGTGTCCCCTGGTCCGTGAGCAACGTCTTGTGAATCCCCACCCATGTAAACATCTGAACCAACTCTTTCGCAATACTTTTAGCATTAGCCTTGCATAGTGGAATGGCTTCCGGGTATCTGGTGGCATAGTCGAGAATAACAAGGACGTACTGGTGCCCTCGAGCTGTTTTCTCTAAGGGACCCACTAAGTCCATGCCAATCCTCTCAAAAGGAACGTCGACTATGGGGAGAGGTATGAGTGGGGCTCTCAACTTCGGTTTTGGAGATGCCAGTTGGCATTCTGGGCAAGAAGCACAATACCTTTTAACCCCCTCATATACCCCAGGCCAAAAGAACCTCCTGAGCACTCGTTCTTGGGTTTTCTCCACCCCTAAGTGTCCCCCCAGAAGATGAGAGTGAGAGTAATCCAGGACTTTTCAGGTGTATGATGAAGGCACAACCAGTTGTTCGAGTTCTTGTCCCTCCTCAGAGGTTACTCTGTAAAGGAGATCGTTTTTGAGGATAAAGTAGGTATAGGCCTTTTCTGTCGCCCCTTCCACTGGTACCCCATTAACCTCTACTACGTTACTCCTGGCTTCCTGCAACAGGGGATCATCTGCCTGGTCTCGGCCAAAGCCACTACCCGAAATATCTAGGATACCTATACCCTCCTCATCACTTTCACTGGTTGCCTCTGGGCCGGGTACCGGGTGGCCAATCTCTGCCTCCTCTTTTGTCTGTTGTGGGGCCCCGCCTCTCCTAGACTGCTCCCCACGCTGATTTAACAGGACTTCATTGACAGCCCTATTAAATCTTAGCTTGCTCTCCCTGCGTTCCCGTCTTGTTTTACCTCTTTTTGGATTAGAGATATACAAGTCAGGATGAGTAAAGGGAAAAACTTCATGGACCCCTGTATTTCTCCGCTCCGCTTCCGGTTCCCCTTGTTCTCCCATAACAGGGGGCTGTAAAAGAGCGTGGAAATTAGGGAAATTCCTTCCTATTATCAAAGGATATGGTAGACAAGGAACTACCACTGCTACGATCCTTACCAAACTGCCCTGTACTAACACCTCTATGTTGGCAGTAGGATACCGCACAGTAGACCCATGAATACACAATACCCCCATGGTTCTATGCTTCTGAACCCGCCCAGGTCTTACTAATTTACTGGTCACCAGAGTCAGGCCACTGCCAGAGTCCACCAGGGCCACTGTCTCTTGTTTATCCAGTAGGACGGGTACAGGTATGTTCCCCTTCCACCAGGCCTGCTAAACAAACAAGTCCACAAAAGTCTGAGGAACATTCCCCACTGCATTGGCTCAGGAAGGTTGGGGCATCTCGCCCTGATATGTCCTTTTGTGCCACACTCAAAACAAGTTATGGAGTTTCTCCTAGGGTGGTCCTCGTTCCCAGGGTTTTGACTTCTAGCATCTGTTTTGGAAAAACGGGCTCCTGATCCGAAGTCTGCTTCTAATCCACTCTTCCGGTTTCCCGGTCTCTGTATTTTTCCACTCGACCTAGTGAGAGATCGGTCCAAATCTTTGGCAGACAGATACCGCTCCACTTGTGCGATCATGCTATCACAGTCCAAGGGGTTTCCCTGAGGGACCCACTCCCGGAGGCCAGTTGGAAGCTCTCTCACGTAACGGTCAAGCACAAGCGTTTCTATGATCTGTGCAGGGGTTTGAGTATCTGGTTTGAACCACTTCCGAGCCAGATGAATTAAGTCAAACATCTGTGATCTTGGAGCTTTTCCTTCCTTGAACCTCCAGTTGTAGAAACACTGGGCCCTCACTGTGGCAGTCACCCCTAAGCGGGCCGGGATCTCTGCTTTCAGTTTGAATAGTCTGCAGCTGCCTCCTCATCCAGGTCAAAAAAGGCTTTCTGTGCTTCTCCCAGGAGAAAGGGTGCAATGATTCCAGCCCATTGTTCTGAAGGCCAGCCTTCTCAGCTGGCGGTCCTTTCAAACGCCAGCAGATAGGTTTCCACATCATCATCTGGGGTCATTTTCTGCAGACATCTACTTGTATGTATTTGGCTTACCCCCCCTGCTGGTGGGTTAGGAGATCTTTGGGCAGTCATCTGTTCCAGGGCTACTTTGAGAACCGCATGATCTGCCTTGTGTGCTTCAGTTAAAACTTCAACCTGCAAAGCCAGGAGCCTGTTGGCCTCTTGTTGTGCTGCAGCTGAGACAGCTACCTGTCTATTAATCTCTTGTTGCGCTGAAGCTACCTGTCTATTAGTCTCTTGTTGTGCTGCAGCTGAGGCAGCGGCCTGTCTATTAGTCTATTGCTGCACAGAGGCAGCTTGTATCAGTGCTTTTACAATATCTTCCATTTTCTGGGTCCTGTACCTTTAAGGCCATTGTAACTGTAAATTGGCCGGTACAACAACAAACATCCCACTTCTGACACCACTTGTGGCAAAGTCGCTTGTTTTTTGGCAGAAATAGCAATAAATGCAGCGTAGCAAAGTCACAAAATAGCAATAAATACGGCTTAACAGAATGAGCCCACAGTACAGCCAATCTGAAATAGAGACCCTACTTGAACATTGGAATTGAAAGTTTTGAAAATTGAGTCATTAGTACTCTGATAACCCTCTAAATTTCAATAGCACCGGTACTTGGAAGTAACCAGGCGCTACATTGGAGTAAACACAGGTAACAGTTACATGTGTTGTGGAGAGCAGTAGAAGTATACCTACGATCCCAGCAGAATAACAGTAAGGCCTCGTACACACGACTGAGAATCTCGTCGTAAAAGAAACATCGTTTTCCTCGACGAGTTTCTTGTCAGGCTTGTCGAGAATCTTGTCACGCTTTCTTTGCGTACACACTGTCAAGACAAAATCTCGTCGTTCTCAAACGCGGTGACATACAAGACGTACAACGGCACTATAAAGGGGAATTTCTATTCCATTGGCGCCACCCTTGGGGCTGCTTTTGCTAATCTTGTGTTGCCGCGTGTTAGTATAAGTTTGGTGAGAGACGATTCACGCTTTTCAGTCTGTTACAGCGTGACGAATGTGCTATCTCCATTACGAACGCTACTTTTACCGAAGGTGCGCTCCCGTCTCATACTTTATTCTGAGCATGCGCGTGTTTCTACTTTCAAAGATTTTTATTGTTTTACAAAATAAAGAAAAAATGAATTTACAAACAGAGGGCATATAAGATACACCAATGCCAAAAAAATAAAAATACAGCGGCATAAATAATATCAATCCAATAGTAACAAAAATGTAGACTCAAGACGTGCAAACTTCTTCCTGCCTCGTAAGCCATTTATCTGAACATAAAATATAGACATGTAAACCACGGTGTAAAACATTATGAAATAGGCGTGCCCAAAATTGAAATGAGTATAAACAGGAGAGGAACCTGGTATAGGAGTGCATATTGAGTTAGGAAAGCAATTCTCAAAGATGGACAACGTCCGGCATAGCGGCAGCGAGTTCCGGCACCCCAAAAGGGCGCATACTGTGCCGAAACAAGCTGCACAAAACACCACACATCGCCATCCAAACTGAAAACATTCAAATATATAATCATGTCCTGTAAGCCACAGAGAAATTCTGAGTTTTCTAAACTGGGACTATATCAATACTATTGGATAATCTTCCCTAAACAGAGAAGTTTGTGAAATGTACACATATAACACGATATATCTCACATCCCCAGCTGAAAATCGGAAACAGAAAACTTAAAGGAAAGCGTGTAGATGGACGCGATCCAACGAAAGAGATGAAAAAGGGGTCAGAGAAAGGAAAAACAGAGAGATCAAGGAAGACAGGAGAGAGAAGATAAGTAGTGAGTCAGCCTGCAGAAACCATCCTCGTAGAGTAGCCACTGAAAGTAAGTGAAATAGAGATCCAAATATATTCAGTATATGTTAAGCTGGAATACCTGGACGCAAGGAAATACCTACATGGTGAGCCCATGGTTCCCATATAGATTCGAATTTGTCCCTGGAGTCAAGCAAAATACTAGAAAGTTTTTCCTGGGTCATAATCCAGGAAATTTTGCGCTTGGCTGCCAGGAAAGACACCTTGGGTTGTTTACAGGCTTTAGCTAACGTGGATTTATCCCCTAACAGGATAAAGTGGATCAAGCTTTGTGAAAGTTTTGGGATCTTGGGATCGTGAGTGTTGAGGAGAGCTACGTCCGGGGATCTATAAATATAGCTTCCGTGGAAGGGTACATGAGTGACAACTTGGCAGGGGTAAGATACCATCTAGATAGGACTTTATGATTGGCTTCTATTAGGGCGACATTCAGGATGCCTTTATATGCTCTCGAAAAGGCTCTAGACCATGAGTCCAGATCCCAATCCAACTGCAAATCATTTTCCCAAGCTGACATATAGGGGGTCTTACAATCTTGGTGAGCTAAACACTGATATATGATAGACATACCACCCCTCTGCTCCTCCGCCCTGCTGCTCCACGATTCATATGCCGTGAAGTGCGGCGGTAGAGGTTTCTCCTTCCATACTTTATGGAGGAAATGTTGAATCTGACCATATCTAAAGAGTTCTGAATTCGGGAGCTTAAGTTGCCGCTTACAGTGATTGAGAGTCAAGGGTCCGGAGGCTGAAAAAAAATGTCCGATTCGGTACAGTCCTTTGTTCAACCACCACTTAAAAGAATTGATGTCCAAATCTGGGATGAAGTCCGGATTATTAAAAATGTGGGCAAGTGGTTTACAACTCGAGGTTAGTGTTGGAATAGATCTCAACCTATCCCAAAGCAAAAGGGAATGCGATAAGACAGGGGAGAGAATAGCGTGTCTATCCTTAGAGGGAGTCCATAATAAAAAGTCCAATGTGTATGACGGGACAGCATGTCTTTCTATCCAAATCCAGTCTGGTTTCTCATATTTAGAGTAAACCGCCGATAGCTGCGCCAACCGCGCCGCTTGGTAGTACCAGACTAGATTCGGTAGACCCAAACCCCCATATTTCTTGGGCCTAAGGAGCGTATTACTGGGTAACCTATGTCCTGACCCGTTGTGACCAAATACCACCAAAAGAAAGCTTGATTTGTGTGAAAAAAAGGACAACAATTTCAAATGGGTACAATGTTGTATGACTGAGTAATTGTCATTCAAATTGTGAGAGCACAGAATGCTCAAAATTGGTCTGGTGAGGAAGGGGGTTTAAGTGCCCAGTGGTCAAGAGGTTAATGACCTCCGCAATTTCCTCTAACGAAAAGTCAGCTTCCAAGATATCTTTATGAGTGGAAGAAAGCTCAGGAATAGGAAGATCTTGAAGGAAGTTTGATATCCCCTGGTCTCCATCTACCTGTGATGAACTATATAGTTTGGAGTAAAACCCTTGGAAAGTTTTGAGAATTTTATTGGGGTTAGCTGTGAGATTTTAGTTCTCATCCCTAATCTTAGGAAAGGCAATAGTTCTAATTCGAGGGGTCAATTTAGAAGCTAACATGGAACCTATTTTATCCTTCTGGTGGTAGAATCTAGCCCCACTCCAGCGTATGTCCTTTTCAGCCTTAGCAGTCAGCAGCAAATTAAGCTCTAACCTAGTGGAATCTATTTCATTTGGCAAATCCTTGGTGGGGGACTTCTTATGTTGGGATTTCAGAGCTACATATCTATTTTCTAGTGTCCTAATATCAAGTAGCCTTTCCTTTTTAAAACGCGAGGCCAAGCTAATTATTTTCCCTCTAATAGCCACTTTATGGGCCGCCCAGAGAACTTCAGGGGAAACCTCCTCTACATTATTTAGGGTGAAGTATTCCTTCAGAGAGTTTTCTATCTCCTTAGATATAGCGGGGTCGCTTAATAGGGATTCATTGAGACGCCAATAAGTCCCTGAAGGTTTAGAAAGATAATTCAGTACTGATAAGCAAACGATAGCGTGATCCGACCAAGAGGTGTCAGTAATAGCTGCTCTGGTAGAAGAGGGAATACGATTTGGAGGGACTAGAATGTGGTCAATTCTAGCGTAAAGCTTATGAGGGGCAGAATAATGGGTGTAATCCTTTTTAGCCGGGTTCAGCTCCCTCCAGATATCTATCAGTCCCTGCTTATCCACTTCCAGACCTGCTCATGTATATATACGTCCAAATTTTAAAGATGGATATCTCGGTAACGGCAGCAGCTGCTGCCACAACCGAGGTATCCATCTTTAGCATGAGCGGTCCTGTACACGATAATGGCGGTCTCCACTGCGGATTCGCCGCAAGATCGGCGTTATCGGTGGCGGGAGCGGGGCCCCCCCCGCTCCCACGCTCTCCCGCGCCCTCCGCCGCTTACTGTAGCCGTCGGTAGCGGCGGAGGCGATCGGGACCGTTCGGCAGCTGACTGGGGACAGGACTGAAGGAAAAATCTCCTTCGCCCGTCCCCATAGCTCTGCTGGGCGGAAGTGAGGTCAAAACGTCAGTCCCGCCCAGCCTCTTAAAGAAACATTTTTTTTTTTTTGTCATTTGAAAAAAATACATTTTCAATTTTTTTTTTTTTTTTTTTTTTGCATTTTAGTCTAAATATGAGATCTGATGTCTTTTTGACCCCAGATCTCATATTTAAGAGGACCTGTCATGCTTTGTTCTATTACAAGTGATCAAATTTTTTTTTTTCAGTCTAAAAAGTAATAAAAGAAATAAAAATAAATAAGAAAACAAAAACATTTTTTTTTTAAAGCGCCCCCTGTCCCGACGAGCTTGCGCGCAGAAGCGAACGCATACGCGAGTAGCGCCCGCATATGAAAACGGTGTTCAAATCACACAAGTGAGGTATCGCCGCGATCGTTAGAGCGAGAGCAATAATTCTAGCCTTAGGCCTACTCTGTAGCTCAAAAAATGCAACCTAAAGAATTTTTCAAACGTCGCCTATCGAGATTTTTAAGGGTAAAATTTTGACGCCATGCCACGAGCGGGCGCAATTTTTAAGCGTGACATGTTGGGTATCATTTTACTCGGCGTAACATTATCTTTCACAATATATAAACAATTGGGCCAAATTTATTGTTGTCTTATTTTTTAATTCAAAAAAGTGTTTTTTTTTCCCAAAAAAAGTGCACTTGTAAGACCGCTGCGCAAATACAGTGTGACAAAAAGTATTGCAATGATCACTATTTTGTTCTCTAGGGTGTTAGAAAAAATATATATATATATAATGTTTGGGGGTTTTAAGTAATTTTCTAGCAGAAAAAAATGTTTTAGTCTTGCAAACACCAAATCTGAAAAACACATAAGGTCTGGAAGTGGTTATAGAGAGTACGGGCAATATTTAGACTGGCTCTAGTGGGGCGCGTCAAATGTGATTTAAGAGGTTTAGATCTATCTAGTCCTTGATCGAAGGCGACATTGGAATCACGGCCAAAAATAGCCTTGCCCTCAATAAGAGGAAGCAGGGTCTTAAGTAGATCCTGAAAGAAAGTAGCTTGACCTTTGTTTGGTGCATAATAAGAGACAAAGGAGTATAAAACACCCTCAATCGAGCCCTTAACAAGAATATACCTGCCCTCTGGGTCTCTATGCGTGGCGGTATGGCTAAATGAGAATAGAACAGCCACTCCCCGTGTCTTCTTTTCTGCATTTGCTAAAAAGAAGGTGGGATAGTGCGAGTGTAAGAACTTTGGACTGTACCGAGCCGGAAAATGAGTCTCCTGAAGCATGACTACATCAAATTTGGATGAGCGGTAATGATCAAAGGCTATCCTCCTTTTCCTGGGGGAATTTAGTCCCTGCGTGTTGTGGGTAGCAACCTTAAGCTCCCTATTCAAACTGTGTGGATCAGACATCTTTGCAGAGGGGTGAGAATCCACTATGATATTTAAGACTCAGGCCCCGTACACACGACAGAGTTTCTCGGCAGAATTCACCGAGAAACTCGGTCAAAACCCGGATTCTGCCGAGAAACTCTGTCGTCTGTACAGTTTTGGCTCGATGGAGCCGCCGAGGAGCTCGACGAGAAAATAGAGAACATGTTCTCTATTTTCTCGTTGTTCAATGGGAGAAGGCGGCCCGCCGAGCTCCTCGGCGGCTTCATCCCAAAACTCGACGAGGAACTCGACGTGCCAAGCACGTCGAGTTCCTCTGTCGTGTGTACGGGGCCTTACCCTTCGGTGTCTTCTCTTAACAGGAGCCATAGGCAGGGGATGAGAAGCGATAGACCAGGCCCGGCTTCTCAGGATAAGGAGGGACCGCAAGCTGACTCGAGAAAAAGAGAAAGGTGAGAAAAAGAGAGAAGAGGAGAGAAAAAATAAAACAATAGCTAAATAAAACATAATATAAAGTATATACTTCAAAGTATAATCCAAGTTTCTGGTGAGGAAAAATCCAGCCAGAAACCTAAAGAACAACAGTCGTGGACCTCTAAACGAGGACCGACTTCCCATCCCGCCGAAGCGTAACCGCCTGTGTGGGATGGGCGGAGGTGCATGGGTGTCATCCCAGCCCCAAGCAAAATATAAAAAACATTAAGAAAAAGGCACATATAAGGTATATCTGTCAATGGGGACCAAAAAAAAAGAAAAAGAAAAAAAAAATTGGTAACAATCAAACAAAAAAAAACAGAAAAAATAATCCGCTCAAGGAGAGATAGGGACAATAAGAATTTGTCTATCAGTAAAGACCCCCATGCCCTATATTTGCATACTTAGAACTAAGTGGGCATTGGGAGGACCGGTAGGGACGCCTTTAAAGGGTACCACAAAGTCCACCCGGTAGGATAGAGGCTACAACTGATCCTAGGACAAATAAACCTGACCAAAAAAAGGGACAAACATCAGCCTAACATAAACAAAAACAAGAAAAACTCATGCGCGTGTTTCTAAGCATACACACAAACGTGTTTCTCTTGGTAAACAACTTTTTTTCTCGTCGAGCTCCACGACAAATTTCTCGACGAAAAACATACACACGACAATTTTCCTCTGCAAAAAAGCTCTGCCACCAATTTTCTTGATGGATTTTGTCGAGGAAAACAGTTGTGTGTACGAGGCCTAAGTGTTGAAGAAACAACAATTCCACAGGTAACCAAACTAGAGTCTTGTAACACAGCCCCAGAAGTTCAAAACTCACTAAACTTGTGTACACTGCTGGTGAGAGCATCTGATAGAAGAGCTGAAACCATGGTGTGGTATGCTAGCAGTGTGAGAAGGCCTTCAGTCTCTGATTTAAGCCTCACAGTGCAGAATAGTCGAGGTGTAAGACCTCATCTGAAATATGCAGTTTTGGGCACCAGTTCTCAAAATGGATATCGGGGAACTGGAGAAAGTGCAGAGAAGGGCAACCAAACTGATAATGGAGGAGCTCAGCTATGAGGAAAGATGTGACTAAGGAAGGATATGATCACCATGTACAAATATGTAAGGGGTCCATATAGTGAACTTGGTGTTGAGTTATTCAACACAAAAGACAAGGGGGCACTCTTTACGTCTAGAGCAAAAAAGATTTAATCTACAAAGAGATCGCTCGTCACTCTGCTGCCCCCCACCATCCTCGGTGAGGGAACCAGGAAATGAATCACTCCGGCTTCACTGCCCGGATTTCCTACAGCGCATGTGCGAGTCGCGCTACGCCTGCCGATTGGCTCCCACTGTGTACTGGGAGCCGAGTGTTCCCAGAACACAATGGGGAGGTGACGTCATGCCCGCAGTCTGCCCGAGACTGTGTGTCCGGAAGTGGGTGCAAATACATGTCTTTAGACAGGTATCTGCACCCCACTCCCCCCTGAAAGGTGTCAAATGTGACACCAGAGGGGGGGAGGGTTCCGATCAGCGCGAGTTCCACTTTAGGGTGGAGCTCCGCTTTAAGGAGACATATCAAACAGTACTTGGTATACTAAGTGACTGTTTTTCTCCTCCATAAGGTTGCATATCAGTCATTTTTTGGATTACTCAAAGTTCAAGCCAGTGCAATTATTTTGCACAAAAGGTCATTCCCTGCCCTGTTTCAGCATGTAGAATACCATAAGGCAGCAGGAGAAAAATAGTGGAATATGAAGTGGAGGAGTGTTGGGGTGCTAAAGGTTGGTAGGAGTGTTGGAGCACTGGCAACAGCAAGAAATATAGTGAGACATTTCAAGGGAGATGTGTCACCCTTTCTCAATACGAGTGGAAAATTCTGATCTACTCCCACCATTCTAGAGGGAGCCCAAGTAGAAGAATAGCTGTAGGAAAAAGAAAAACAGAGGCCCAGATTCACAGAGAGCACGGTGCACATTACACCGCCGTAGAGTAACCCATTTACGCTACGCCGATGCAGCGCAGAGAGGCAAGCATGGAATTCAGAAAGCCAGTGCTCCCAATGCTGCTCCAGCGTGGCGTGGGTATCAAAGGCGCAGGCCGGCGTAGGTGGAAGTGGGCGTGATCCATGCAAATGAGGCTTGACCCCATGCAAATGATGGGCCGAGCGCCAGACAAGTACTTATAACAAACTGCGCATGCGCTGTAACGTGGACGTATCCCCATGTGCCTGCTCACAACCACGTCGGAACAGCTGCCTAAGATACGCCGGATCACTGCGTACGCCGTGAAAGTAACCTACGCCCAGCCAGACACACGTCCAACGTAAAATGCGCCGGCTTGTGTTCCTTGGTGCAGACCTTTGCATGTGTGCTGCCGGGTTGCATCTCCTTTATAGGGAATAACTTTAAGCCGGACGTACAACTTACGCGCACCTCTCGTAGCCTGGGTCGGGCGCACGCAGGTTTGTGAATCGCCATATTTCCCTCATTTGCATATTTGAATAGCTAAACAATGGGACCGCCACCATGCGTCCAGCCTAAATGTGCGCCCACTCTACGCCGGCGTAAGCAAGATACATCGGCAGGGTGAAGCCTATTTTTAGGAGCATCTCTGTTTGTGGGTCTTGCGCACAGATACAACGGCGCACATTTGCACTTACGTCGGTGTAACTTGATATACGTCGGCGTAAGTGCTTTGTGAATCTGGGCCACAGTCTTTACTATTTCGTGAGTGTAAATACAGAAGACATGGAGAAGTAGGTATTCACACGCTTGAACATGTTTGAAGGCAATGGCCAACACAAAGGTAAGTAACAATGTGCTTCTTTTACAGGTCGTGCTTAGTTCACAGGGTCACTTTAACATAAGAAAACAGTCATATAGAAAGAACAGTTATGTGCATTGTTATTGTAAGTGGAGGAATCATTATAATATTATCTGGTACTGTCTGTGTATTTCAATTGTATGAATAATTTGGCATACAGAATATTTAGAATTGATCCTTGCTGAATAGAGTTGATGTTAAAGATATTTCTTAAAATAATATGAATAATAGAGTTCTAAACTTAACCACTCACAAATAAACTACCTGCACAAACAAATAAAAGTAGATAGAAGATGATGTGAGTATATTGAGAACAAAGAGAGATGTATGGTACTGAACTGTATAAAAGGAGGGGAGAGAAGCCAGCTCCTTGTATTGTGATACACATGCTGTAGAGGTCTGTGTCACAATGAAGAATTATAGACTTTAATTAAAGAAGAACCCAGTGATCAGAGCGATGGGTGCATCATATGCCTACATTATTCAGCTCTGTGTGATCCTGCAATGTATGACCCTCTGGAGATCGGGAATGCAGAGTCCAGGCTGTGCCCTTCATTTTACTGATGTATTTGATGGATTCCAATATTTTCAGGATGGAGATTTGATCATTGGAGGAGTCCTCACTGTGAGGTCCAAAGAAGATGATCTTAATTTACCTGAAGAAAAGATATACAGGTATGTAACTTCCTTGCTATCAGGGGTGGCCCCAAACAATTTTTGGGGGTGCTATGTGGTGCTGAATGTGTTAGTGGGGCATCTAATGCGGCGCACTACGCACGCAACCCGTCGCGCTCATGTGGGCATGGCCAAATAAGTGGGTGTGTCCAGAGGCAGTTGTGGCCAAAAAGTGAGTGTTTTTACATGATCCCTCCCATTGTATAGATCAGGCATGTCCAAAGTCTGGCCCGCGGGCTAATTGCGGCCCCCCTGGTGATTTAATACGGCCCCCCTGGGGATTTGGATATATATATTGTTTGTGGCCCCCAGGGCCACAAAAGATATATACTGTATTTATCGGCACTACCTCTGAGGGGACAGGGAGGGGGCGGGACAAGTTCCATCAGATTACATGAAGAGAATCTCCTGTTTACTCAGCGGCGTCTGTAATAGGATGTCCAGTCTCCTGGGATGCCATTGAATGACTGTTCTGTCTATCATAGGAGGCGGGACTTAGTATAAAAGAGGTTACTAGAGTAAACAAAGATTCTCCTGTTTTGTAAGGTTGCACTGATGGCAAAGGTAAGGCTGCATTAATGGCACATGTGAGGCTGCATTCATGGTACATGTGAGGCTGCATTCATGGCAATGGTGAGGCTGTGCGTGTTATTCGCCAATAAATACGGTATATAGAAATAACACACCCAAGCTCATCCTTAGTTCTAAGCAGTGTATCCATATAACACGCCCAAGCTCATCTCTTCACACACAGCCACAAAGGCAAGAGAATTCTTGTTGGGCAGTGTATTAGTGCTCGGACGAACACGCGTAGACCGAATTTTAAAGGTTCAAAGATTGTCAGGCAAAATGGTCGGCCCTCACGCATGTTCACTTCATCAAATCTGGCCCTCTTTGAAAAAAGTTTGGACACCCCTGGTAGATGAAACAGGGCCTTGGGGCACACTAAAGAGATTGTTGGAGTAAAATAAGCCCAAATTGGATCAGCAATGATATGCTCCAGAAAGTGTCGGGGTCAGCAATAACCCCAGCAAGTGTAAAGGCCAGAACAGCATAATAATTAACCCCTGGCATGGAACAAAATAAACACCCAGCCTGGCACAATAATTAGCCACAAGCACAGAACAAAAATTAACCCCACACGGCACAATAATGAAACATCAGCATGGCAAAATAATATACCTCCAGCACTGTACAACAATTAACCTCCAACAATGCACAACAATTAACCCCTTAGCATGGCACAATTATTAAATCCCAGCATGGCACAATAACTCCAAGCACAGCAATAAACCCCCAGGTTTGTGCATTATTAACCCCCCATAACTACACAATATTTACCCCAACATTAAATATTTAATTAACCCCATATTTTAATAATATAGAAGTCAGTGTGCCCCCCTTCAGTGTGTAGTGGGGCAGTGAGCATTATCTTGTAGTATGGAAAATCTACTGATGGAGAACATTTTTACTGACATCCTGAATTATGACAGAAACTCCTATTATAAACTCAGACAATCAATATTTAAGTAGTATAAACCATATATAAACAATAATGATAACCAGATAACCATAAACTGCTGGTTTTACAATGGATAATTCCAAACAGATCGACAGAATGTGAGCATTACTAGGATGATAAAAGACCTGGGGCACCCTGGGTTGAAACAACAAAACAAGTTCTGCAGTGTGTGCAGCACACCGCGGTGGTCAGTATGCATGACCAGATTTTGGCTAAAAGTGGGAGGGGATTAAAAGGGGATCAATAAACAGAATCTTCACCTAGTCGCTATATATACACTGCACACTGTGACAGAACGAGTCTCTGTCCCTATGACATTGTAGGTAAAAGGGACACAGGGTTTGCATATCTGCGGACCGCAAGACTACAGAGTG
This sequence comes from Rana temporaria, assembly GCF_905171775.1. Lineage (NCBI taxonomy): Eukaryota > Metazoa > Chordata > Amphibia > Anura > Ranidae > Rana > Rana temporaria. Next base: position 23,192,691 of record NC_053489.1, on the reverse strand, counting down.
TAGAGTTTAAATGGAGAAAACTGCTCTGTCAGTTTTCTCCAGGTTTTGCTAGTTTAGAATGGGCCATTGTAGTTTGGAGATCCCTCAGAGACTTGAGTGGGACAGGATCTCCAGCCCTGTGTCTGGGTCTTATGAATAGCCAGCAGGTTGTGTTCCCAGGTACACACAGCCCAGATAATGAGGGACTGGTCAGGACAGTGAGTGGAGGAAGGTGGAGTGTGTGCAGCTTGTCACTGCTGTGGTATGAAGACAGTCCTGTTTGGGGAAAGCTGTCTGCCTGTGTGAGACTACATCCTTGGTGAGAGGGGACTTTGTGCCTGACGGACTGGGAGGCTGGTAGAGCTGAGGTGACTAGCAAGTCCAAGGAGGCTGAAGGAAGTCCAGAAGTCTGGGAGACAGTGAGCTAACCCAAGGGCTGGAGAATCCTGTTGAGGCCAGGAGTAGGCCGGTTTAGCAGGTAACTGCAAGGCAACGTAAGCCTAGGAGCCAGGAGGCTTGGCATTTTCTGTTATGTGAACTTTACTGGAGAAGAACCCCTGTGTGGAAAACCCTGTATGTGAACTTTTATTTTGTTCCTTTTAATAAAAATGGGCTGCCATGCCCTCAAACCTGATAACTGACTGCTGTGGACTCGCTGAAAAAAATGCATTTACCACTTGAGCTAAACACCCCCAATGTCTACAACACATATATAATGGTCCTAGTACCCACAAAATATTCTTAACTACTGTACCACAACTGACAGCCTCACAGACACAAATAAACCTCAGGACAAAGGATAATTTAAAAATATAAATAAACATCTCCATTGCATATGCTTTCGCGCACACAAAAATGACTGACTGACAGAGCTGACCTTAAAGAAAAACTTCATTAAAACCAATGAACACCTTGGTCAGGACTATGTAATGTACAACATAAAGCACAGAGTGTAGGGTTCAGGAGTAAGTAACATAAAACAAGAGTACAGCAGTGGGGATGAACCTTCTGCTCACATCATAGTCCCCAGCATTTCCCTATACACCAGGGTTTCAAGAGTCCCTCTTTACATCAGAGCTCCACCTTACATCAGAGTTTCCCTTTAAATCAGAGTCTTTAGGGTTCCCATTTACGCCAGAGTCTGCAGCATTCCCTCTTACGCTGAAAGGGAGAATGTTGCAGACTCTGGTGTAAAGGGAAACTCTGATGTACATGGGAACACTGCAGACCATGATGTAAGGAGAAATGCTGCAGACTCTGGTGTAAAGGGGAACTCTGATGTAAGCTGGCCTCTGGTCACCAGAGCCTTACATCACAGTCTGCAGAGATCCCCCTTACATCATGTCAGAGGAAACACTGCAAATGGTCTCATCCCCTCCTTCCTCGATACAGACTCCCCCTCCTCGGTACAGGACCCCCCTCCTCGGTACAGGACCCCCCTCCTTGTTACAGACCCCCCTCCTCCTATACATAAAAAAATCATTGAAAAAAACTGCTTCCCCCCCCCCCCCCAGTCCATACTAGGCCCAGGTCTGGTATGAATATTGATAAAGTGGTGAAAATTCTGCGCCAAATACAAATAAACTAACTTGAAAAATAAGTAAAAAAGCTGCTCCTCATAGAACAATATAAATTGTGAAATTGAAAAATGAAAGGTAGAGGGCGCTAAACCACCCAAGGTGATTGTGATAAATTGATTACCACACAACGTATGTGCAGAACTAATTAAATAATTAACAAATTAAATGTGAACAATGATTTCATATAGATACAAGAGATATGATTCAATATTATATCAGAATTGTCCCCTGCAAACGTGCATAGATGAGCAGATTCCTCTGCAGTGACAATCAAGCAAAATTCACTGTGCAGAAAAACAAAAAGAAATCATTTGAGTCCCAATAGCATGCGCTGAAAGCCAGAACAAATCTTGAGATTGCTGTGATCTTCCTAGCGTAGAAAAGTAGAGAATACCACCACCATACTCTTCAGTTCAAAAAATTATTCCACCCGAGGTGCTTTAAATATAAAATGCTCTTACCAGAGCCTATTGACCACTTTAATTAAAAAGATAGTCGCATAGGCCAGTGTAGGATTGTGCCTACACACACATGGATATGGATAAATTGGATCCTAGTTCCAGACGTTCCAGATAGGGAAGATATGCAAAGAAAAAAAGCCAGTAGGCACAAATAGCGTGATACCGTTTTAATCTTAAAAACAATAAAAACATGGACAGCCAAATGGCCTCTTACTTTAAAAGTGCCTACTGGTATGAATATTAAGAAGAATTCCACCCCAATTTTTTTTAATGCCATGGGCGTCCCCCCAAAAAATGGGGCCGTAGATATTAATGGTGGCAGAACACGGTAACCCCTCACAGTTACTCCTGTTGGGTGCAGGAACGGTCCCTGCTGGTAAAAATTATATAACAAATTGTAATTATATGCCCCTGTTAAACAGGGGCAGAAAAACTGGACCTTGGGTTGTGGTGGTGCCACAACACTGTAACCCTTCACAGTTACTCTTGTTGGGCGCAGGAACAAGCCCTGCTGTTAAATATAATTTCAAAAATTGTAATTACATTCCCCTGTTAAACAGGGGCAGACACATTTGGCCTTGGGTGGTGGTGGTGGTGCCCTAAACCAAAAATATTGTTGGAAGCTAGCATCATCATGATTGAGGAGGAATACGATAGGCAGCGTAGGCAGTTTTCAAGGGATCCCAGATCCATGGCAAATTCAATCATTTACATCAGCATCAGGTGCTTGATAGCTGCTGATCCAGGACTGATTATTTTTTATAAATGTGAGCCTATCAACGGAGTCTGTGGACATGCGCACTCTTTGATCTGTTACAAACCCTCCAGTAGCACTGAATGTGCTTTCAGAAAGCATGCTTGATGCAGGACAGGCCAGTAGCTCAATTGCATATTGATAAAGTTCTGGCCAGTGGTCCAACCTTAAGACCCAGTAACCCAGTTGATGCTCTGTTGGAAAGGTTTCCAAGTCTGCTTTTGCCCCTAGACAGACGTTTGAAGGTTCTGGTGCGAACCGAACGGGGGGTGTTCGGCTCATCCCTAGTCCCTACCAGCCCTGGTCTTATGCCACCCCCTTGCTCTAGAATGGCTCATCCCAATTTCCCTCCACCTCACTGTCTCCTTACTATCTGATCCCCCTTGTTTACTCCTTTGCCCCCCTCCCCATTGAGAGAGAGATGGAGGGTGGGGATTTGGGGGGGAGAGGAGAGGGAGGAAAATAGGTATAATAAACTTTCTGATTATCTATTACCACCCCCCTCCCCTTACCATTGCACTTCTCCCCTTTTTTCTTTTTTTCTACCTTTAACCTCCTCCCTCACAACACCACTCACAACACCGCTCATAAAAAGAAGCATGTCATACTTACCTCTTCTGTGCAGTTAGTTTTGCACAGAATGGCCCTGGTCGTCCTCTTCTGGGGTTCCATGGTGGATGCATTAAGGTAAAAAAAACACAAGGGTTTACAACCCCTTAAAGACTGAATTTACTTTCAGTGTCCTCTCTTGGCTATGATTTTGTAACTAAATCTCAGGAATTAGCATTTTTACTGTTTTACTTTGGAGTTAATATCATAAGACAGTTAGGAATAGATGTGTCCAACATTGATCTCATATGTCTATGCCTTGTTCACTAGCTATCAATGTTCATGTATCTTGTTTTTTTAACTCAATAAAATGTTATGAAACAAAAAATAATTATAGTAATTAAACGTACATATTCCCCCGCTGCCTCTAAAACCAAGACCCAGTTAAGACCACTGATCACTCGCTTCTTGGAATATTGAGGACTGAAGATACAGTGGTCAGTCAAGAAAACTTAAAGGGGTTGTAAAGGAATTTGTTTTCCCTAAATAGCTTCCTTTACCTTAGTGCACTCCTTCTTCACTTACCTCATCCTTCCATTTTGCTTTTAAATGCCCTTATTTCTTCTGAGAAATCCTCACTTCCTGTTCTTCTGTCTGTAACTCCACACAGTAATGCAAGGCTTTCTCCCTGGTGTGGAGTGTGGTGAGCTCCCCCTCCCTTGGACTACAGGAGAGTCAGGACGCTCTCTACGTTGCAGATAGAGAAAGGAGCTGTGTGTTAGTGGGCATCCTGACTCTTCTGTAGTCCAAGGGAGGGGGCGAGCATGACACTCCACACCAGGGAGAAAGCCTTGCATTAATGTGTGTAGTTACAGACAGAATGCTTAATTTCCTTTGACACCAGAAGATTTCCATTGGTGTTATCAGCACAGAACTGGTGGAAACCAGTTACACCCAAGTACACCCATCTACTGTCTGGAGAAGTCTGTCCAGAAGTGGTCTTCCAATCTCTGACATAGAAACAAGGCCAAGTGACTCAAATATGCACAGAAACATAGGAACTGAGGTGAAGAAAAATGGCGGCGTGTGCTCTTAACTGATAATTGTAAATTTGCAATATTTAGCTGTAGCAAGAGGCAGTTTGTTGGGAAAGGGCTGGAGTGCAGTACAATAATGAGCAAATGCAGGCAACAATGAAGCATGGTGGAGGTTCCTTGCAAGTGTGGGGCTGAAATTCTGCAAATGGAGTTGGAGATTAAGTCATGATCAATGGTGTCCTCAATGCTGAGAAATACAGTACAGGTAGATACTTATTCATCATGCCATACCATCAGGGAGGCGTGCGATTGGTCCCAAATGTATTCTTCAGGAAAACAATACAGCCAATGGCATTAACCACTTGCCGCCCGCCAATGACAGATTGGCAAAGTGGTTGTAGAATCCTGACCAGACGTCATATGACGTCCTCAGGATTCTGAGCCGCTGCGCGCCCCCGGGGGCGCGCATCGCGGCGATCGTTGTTGCAGGGTGTCAGTCTGACACCCCGCAACAACGATCTCGGTAAAGAGTCTCTCACGGAGGCTCTTCACCACGTGATCAGCCGTGTCCAATCACGGCTGATCACGATGTAAACAGGAAGAGCCGTTGACGGCTCTTCCTCACTCGCGTCTGACAGACGCGAGTAAAGGAGAGCCGATCGGTGGCTCTCCTGACAGAGGGGGTTCGCGCTGATTGTTTATCAGCGCAGCCCCCCCTCCGATCGCCACACTGGACCACCAGGGAAGGGCAACAACAAAAAACAAAGTCTCAAAAAAAAAAAAAAAGTAAAAAAAAAAAAGAAGTAAAAAAAAAAACCACAACCATTAAAAAATAAAAAAAGATGCCAATCAGTGCCCACAAATGGGCACTGACTGGCAACATAGGAAAAATAAGTGCCGCCCCACATTGTCCATCAGTACCACCCCACAGTGTCCATCAGTGCCACCCCACAGTGTCCATCAGTGCCACCCCACAGTGTCCATCAGTGCCACCCCACAGTGCCCATCCATGCCCAGTGCCCACCTATCAGTGCCCATCTGTGCCACCCATAAGTATCCATCAGTGCCACCCATAAGTGCCACCCATGAGTGCCCATCTGTGCCGCCTATGAGTGCCGCCCATGAGTGCCCATCAGTGCCGCCCATGAGTGCCCATCAGTGCCGCCCGTGTGCCCATCAGTGCCGCCTATGTGCCCATCAGTGCCGCCTATGTGCCCATCAGTGCCGCCTATGTGTTTCCATCAGTGCCGCCTATGTGTGCCCATCAGTGCCGCATACCAGCGCCGCCAATCAGTGCCACCTTATCTGTGCCCGTCAGTACTACCTCATCGATGTCCATCAGTGCCATCTCATCAGTGCCGCCATATCAGTGCCCTTAATTGAAAGAGAAAACTTACTTATTTACAAAAAAATTAACAGAAAAAAATTAAACCGTAATTTTTTTTCAAAATGTTTAGTTGTTGCGCAAAAAAATCGCAGAGGTGATCAAATACCACCAAAAGAAAGCTCTATTTGTGGGGAAAAAAGGACGCCAATTTTGTTTGGGTACAGTGTAGCATGACCGCGCAATTGCCATTCAAAGTGCGACAGTGCTGAAAGCTGAAAATTGGCTTGGGCGGGAAGGTGCGTAAGTGCCTGGTATGGAAGTGGTTAAGAACTATGTTCAGTGCAAAATAAGAACAAGGGGCCAGATTCAGGTACAATTACGTTGCTCCACCGCGGCGTAACGTATCTGATTTACGTTACACCGCCGCAGGTTTACAGCGTAAGTGCCTGATTCACAAAGCTCTTACCTGTAAACTTGCGGCGGTGTAACGTAAATCCGCTCGGTGCAAGCCCGCCTAATCAAATGGGGCGGGCACCATTTAAATTAGGCGCGTTCCCGCGCCGAACGTTCTGCGCATGCTCCGTGTTAAAATTTCCCAACATGCTTTGCGCGAAATTACAGCGCCCCGACGTTTTTTTTGAACGGCGACGTTCGTTACGGCGTTTCGTATTCCCGGACGTCATACACAAAAAAAAAAATCGAAATTCGACGCGGGAACGACGGCCATACTTTAACATGGCTGTTCTAAAGATAAGCCATGTTAAAGCAGGTGTAACTTTGCAACGGGAAAAACCGACTAGCGACGACGTACGAGATTGCGACGAACGCACGGATCTTCGTGGATCGCCGTAACTAGTTATTTGCATATTCTACACCGACCGCAATGGAATCGCCACCTAGCGGCCGGCCTAGAATTGCATCCTAAGATCCGACGGTGTAAGTCATTGACACCTGTCGGATCTTAGGGCTATCTATGCGTAACTGATTCTATGAATCAGCCGCATAGTTAGGACGGGCGGATCACAGAAATATCGCTTCTGTGAATCTGGCCCAAGGAGTCCTGGAAGTGATGGTTTGGCCACCCACAGATCCCTGATATCACCATCATGGACTCTGTCTGGGATGACATGAAAAGACAAAGTATTTGAAGCAGCCAACATCCACAGAAGATCTGTGCTTTGTTCTCCAAGATGTTTGGAACAATTTACCTGCCAATTTCTTTCAAATTGATGCTGTTTTGAGGCAAAGGGTGGTCACACCAAGTATTGATTTGATTTAGATACTTTTCTGTTTGTTTACTTTCCAATTTGTTAATTGATAAAAGTAAACTATTTTCACTTCTACTTCTTAAAGCATTCCTTTATTTACAGCAATTTTTTCACACCTACCTAAAACGTTTGCATAGTATAAAATTTCCACCTATCAAATAGCTCTCTCCAAGAAGACAAGTTTTGACCACGAGTCCTCAGGAAAGACATTGTTGAATTAGGAAGAGTTTAGTGAAGGGCAACAAAATTAACTTCTTTGCGCATATACTATTTCCTTACAATAATGTAAACAGAGCTGTGCCGAGAGCACGCGCCGTGAGTGCTCCCGGCACAGTTACCGGTAGGTGACCATATTTGGGAAATTACATTGACTATCTTCTATTTGTGTCAGGTACATTATATAGCTTATGACAGTTCAGAGAGCTGCTATTTGGCTAGTGTTACCATCGGGGTGGCTGCATGCGTCAAGTCATCTGTTTCTTTTCCAGCAATTATGCAGGTGTCAGGTAACATGATGATGGATTTACAATCAGGATTTTTTTTTAAGTCATTATGTATTCTTTTTAATAAAGGACCTGCCAAATGTCTGAATGTCTTTATTTCTTGGTTTCAACTTTTTGTTTTGTGAATGAGTAAGGGTACACATGGGCGGGGGTTATCTACGGACCCCCTTATTATAAAAGAGGACTTTCAGATTTCACTATACGGGGTCCATATAGTGAACCTGGTGTTGAGTTATTCACTTTAAGGTCACCACAGGGGACAAGGGGGTACTCTTTATGTCTAGAGGAAAAAATATGTTTATCTCCAAATAAGGAAAAGGATTCTTCTCAGTAATGCCGGGTACACACGATCGGACATTCCGACATCAAAACTGTGGATTTATTTCCGACGGATTGTTCGCTGAAACTTGTCTTGCATACACACGGTCACACAAATGTTGTCGGAAACTCCGAACGTCAAGAACGCAGTCACGTACAACACTACGACGAGCCAAGAAAAATGAAGTCCAATGATTCTGAGCATGCGTCAAACTGATTCTGAGCATGCATAGGATTTTAGTGCGTCGGAATTGGCTACAGACGTTTGGAATTTCCGTCAAGAACTTTTGTTGTCGGAAAGATTGAGAACCAGCTCTCAAACATTTGTTGTCGGAAATTCCGACAGCAAATGTCTGATGGAGCATACACACAGTCTGATTTTCCGACAACAAGCTCAAATTCCGACCGTGTGTACGCGGCGTAAGAGCTGTGAAAATGTGCAATATACTCACTCCAGAGGTGGTTCTGGCCAGATTAGTAGATTGCTTTAAGAAAAGGCCTGAATTCTTACATAATATAACTGGGTACTAACATTTATAGGTAAAGTTGATCCAGGGAAAATCTGATTGGATGTCGGGGGATCAGGAAATAATTTTTTCCGTTGCTGTAGCAAATTGGATCATGCTCTGCTGGGGTTTTTCGCCTTCCTCTGAATCAACTGTGGGTGAAGGATTGGCTATATGGGATTGTATGATTTATTTTTATTTTTATTGGTTGAACTAGATGGTCTTTTTTCAACCTGACCAACTATGTAACTAAGACCCTCACCAGCAGACCACCAGGCAAGAGATCTAGGGAAGAGGCCCTTGTTTTCATTAACAGGGACAGGTTGCTTTACCAGTGGCTCGCTCCTAGTAAGCTAGCCCTCATGATCAGGACATGTGGCCTTATATGGTTTGGGGGGAGGTACATGGTGATGCCCTCTTCCTTATCCAGCCACACTGTATGCTTGGATTAAAGGGGCTGTAAAGGTAAAAAAAAATCACCTTAATGCATCCTATGCATTAAGGTGAAAAAACATCCGACGGTACTGCCCCCCCCCGAACCCCCGTTTTACTTATCTGACCCCTTTGAAAGTCCAGCGCGCGTCCACGTGATCCTCTTCGGTTCCCAGCCTGGCCGTTGATTGGCTAGGCTGGACGGATTGATAGCAGCGCAGCCGATGGCTGGCGCTGCTGTCAATCATAGCGGATGACGCGGCGTGCTGGGGGGCGGGGCCGAGTGACCGCTGTATCACGGGAGCGCACTCGCAAAAGCTTTCCACCATGCGAGCTCACTCGCATGAAGGTGGAAAGCTTTTGCGAGGAGGAGCCGAGACAGCCGCCGAGGGACCCCAGAAGACAGGGTTAGGGGACACTCTGTGCAAAACGAGCTGCACAGTGGAGGTAATTATAACATGTTTGTTATTTAAAAAAAAAAAAGTTTGCCTTTAGTGTTCCTTTAAGGGTCTGGTTTAGATTTTTAAGAGGACCTTATTCTTTTATTCTTTTTTACGCGGAACCCCTTTAAAATCTGTACCAGAACCAAAGGTCTGGTTTGTATTTTCTGATGGACCTCATGCATTTTTTTTCTTAGATTTTGTGTGAAGTACACCCTTACAATCCATACGAAACTTAAAGGAGAGGTCCACCCTAACACTAAAATCTCTACATCTACAGGTATCCATGATCTTTTGTGAAGCCACTTGGGTTCAGTCCCAAGCTGAGCTGTCAGCGGCGGGTGCAAAAGAGGCAGCCAACAAGGGACACCCCATAGTAACTCTATGGGTGACATCACTTACCATTTATTTCACAGCCTGTCAGCTGTCTCCTCTGCAGAGCTTCTACCACTGGAGACCGAGCCAAACCGGCTTAAGAAAAAGGTTTGTATACTGATATCTTCTTTACAGGGCTAGATAGGTTAGTCTTAGATCTTGAATACCTGTAGATGTAGCGATTTTAGTGTTAGGGAGGACTTCTCTTTTAAAGTGTTTCACTTTAAGCATTGAAAAAAATCACTTCTCCGGGCCCAATTGATTCTCATTTTTTAATTATTTTTGCATTGGTACATGTTTCCCAGGTCAATGCTCACCCCCTTTTTGATACCCCTTTGTCTGTTAGCACAGAAAATGTTAATTTTTTATTTAATTGGTTTCAGTGAAGTTCACCAAACTCCCGCTGAACTGAACCCAAGGTAGTCTGGCTCATCACCAACTGCCATACCTGTGCAGAATATACCAAAACAGATCACAAGTAGGTGTTCTGAATCCAAAAAGGCTACATGATTGGTTTAAACACCTAGTGGTGAGACTTTAATTTGCAGATATGCTGTGTAAAACATAGCATGACCTCAACATTGTTTCTACTGTTTTATATATTCACCCAGGACTCATTGCCTAAAAGTCTTTCCCTCTCTATTTAATGTTAAGCTAATCACATGTATGAATATAAAAAAAAAAAAAAAAGTACAGAAATTATTAACTTACTGTTTTGGAAAAAAAAACTTTTTGTAGCCCCTCTTTCCGGTATTACGTGAGCCTCCTAGCTTTCCTTTCTGCAATTGATAATATTAACCAGGATCCAGACATCTTACCCAATATCACTCTCGGCTTCCATCTATATGACTCATGGCTGGAACCCAAGAAGGGTGTAAAGAGTGTTCTGCAGATCTTATCTGGACCAAATGGGACAATTCCTAATTATTCATGTAAAGGACAAGGCAAGCTGGCTGGTGTTATTGGAGATCAGTATTCATCCACTACAATCCCAATCGCCCAAATCCTCGCACTGTACAGATACACACAGGTGAGTAAACTACTTGTACATTTGTTATACTAGTCTATGCCAACAGAGACAACAATATACATTTTACAAAAACATGCCAGTCTATGTAAGTTAAAGTGTATACAGTTGCAAGAAAATGTATGTGAACCCTTTTGGAATGATATGGATTTCTGCACAAATTGGTCATAAAATGTGATCTGATCTTCATCTAAGTCACAACAATAGTCTTAGATTTTAAATGTATTAATATTTTATGTGATAAATGTTTCTGAATCAATGTTTGAGACATGGTGGTTTGGGGCTTTGCTGAGGTCAGAGAGGTGCCATCTGTCGTGGGCTTCATGTATTTTGGGAGATCTACGTCAGGACAGAGGGTGGAGATGTTACTTAAAAATACATAAGTGGGTGTTACATTTATCACCAACCTTCTTTGGAAGTTAGTCAAATTATGCTTACTTAGCTTTTAAAACAGTATAAGAACACATGTGGGTTGCGTAGTGAGAGAGGGGACCTCAGGGTCACCCGACCCGACGGGGTAAGGGGCTTTATCCAGCAGAGAAGATGTACCATCTAATTCCTGCTTCTGAATTTCCATCCTACCATGATGTTTTACCAGCTGTAACAATGTAAGCATTGACTGTCTAGCTGTCCTTATCTGTGGAAGAATAAACACCGTATAATGAAGGAAACCTGAGTCTGTATTTTGGGAACATACGCCTGAGGGGAAGAGAGTTTTGACATATTGCATGACACGTGTTAGAGGAAAATGTCTGTCTCTTCTCTCTCACCCCTACATTTTTACATTGGCGGATGCCAGCCATGTTGGTCATCTTTTTTCCTAAAGCCTTGAAAAGGGGGAAATGAAGACACAGAGATGTTTGTTCAGGTCTTGAAGAAAAAAAACTATCAAAGAACCTAGAAGCAAAGAGGCGTTTGTGTTCCATCAGACGAGAAAAGGCTCAAAAAAACACTAGGGTGAGATTTTACGCTGTTTTGTTTTCTCACCTGTTAGAACGCTTGTAGCTTACAAGAAGAAGAAGAAAAAAAAAACTTACACGAGGCAAATGGGCCAGCTGTTTGGACAGAATGTTTCAAGATATCATGCAAAATCCAGCGAGGACTTTCTGGTTATGGAGAAAAATCGTAAACATTTGCGTACGTGAAGAGCTGCCAAGAAGATTCTAAAAAAGGTGAGAGTTCTCACAGAAGAAATAGGATCTAAAGCGTCACGTTATTTTTGAATGAAAGTCGGATTTTGATGTTTGAACGGTCCAAGAATACACTATACATTATACATTCCTTTCGCATACACAAAAAAGAGAAAAACATTATTTTTTACGCACGCATGTTTACATTTGTTTACTTGAGGATACCTACAGCTTAACTAAACATTTACATTAACACGAGCCAAAAGGAGAAGGCGAGCCACGAACAAGACAAGATTCTTCAAAGAAAATAAGGACATTATTCTTCCAAGAAAAGCAACAAACGAAGATACAGCAACATGAAAATGCAACAAGAAAAATCACCAAAGACAATAACGAACGAAAGAAACTAAGACAAAGTTAAAAGGACATTGCATCTCTTGTTTTTTTAAGTGCACAGGAAAATCATTCTAAACAAGGGGTAAATATGTTTTTTATATAAGTGGGTTAACATGGGATGGTTAAAAATCTCAAAGTTCAGAAGTAAATCCCTGTAATATTCGGAAATTGATATATTCTATATATATATATATATATGCAATACAGGCATATAGCGGTAGTAGGGTAATTAATAAATTAATACCAGAGTGTAAAGAAGTTCTTTTATAAGGAAAAACTATTAATTAAGATTATGTAAGAACTGTATAAAATTCAGTTAATGGAAAACAACAAGGTATTTTAGTATTTAACAAAAATCCTACAGATTTGGTTTTAGAAAATAAAAAGATTCCAAACTTGGTTTTGGTTATTAAATTAAAAGCAGTAGATTGATTACTTAAGTTTACCCAGGAAAAATATTAAAATATGAAAGTTTTTTTCAATCCAAAATGAGCAAAAATAGAAGAAAGACTATTTTTAAAAGTTTTTATAATTTGACTATTTCTGATGAGAATGAGGATTTTGTTTTGCTTGGAGGAATTTTCTCAGGAAAATGGCCAATTCACAGTTCATTAGGCTGGAACTAATCTGTGAGTTTCGTGAGATTGTCTCCTAAAAAAAATGTTGTCATTACTATAATCATGTCATATTATAACGTAATGTACATGATTTTTAGCAGATGTACAAACCAAATATGTTTAAAAATTTTAAAAAAGGTTAAAAATTATAAAAACGATAAAATGAGATTGGTTTAGACAAATTGTATAGTGAATGGGTAGCAATGATTGACAGTGACAGATCATTCTCTGGGAGTGTGACATGTAAAAGAATGTACTATTAACAGAGAAATAGAGGTCGAGTTACAAAGCAGATGGTCAGTCATGCCATGACAGTTTTTAACTTCTATGGATCAGAACACATTTTTCCAGAAACTTGGAAGAAGGTTCATGGATGAGAAAAAATATATATTTTAAAAGATATTTTTATTTACTAAAGTAATTGTTTTGAAAAAACACACGTGGGTTTTGCACCATTTGTTTTAAAAAACGAAAGGTGTTATTTTGATACATGAGGTATCAAAATAAGCTTTGACTAATGACAACTGGATGTTAAAAAGTAAGGTCAGTTGAAGATAAAATTATGCAGTGTGATAAGCCACAGTTATGCAAGTAAATCACGCAAAAGTTACTTTATCAATTTTTCAGTGGATATTTATTGGTATATATATTTATGCATATTTATATTGGCACAGATGAAACTTTCTGAGTATCTGTCTACACTGAAAAATGATCTTAAGACTTGTTGGTTTAGCAGTCAGAGTGACAGGGCATGTGGTTCAATTAATCATACTGTATGATTGGTTCAGAAAAAAGTACTTAAACATGATTAAGTTTCTTTTAGCAATAAGGGCCAGATTCTCGTATAACTCCGGCGGCGACGATCTGTCTACACTGAAAAATGATCTTAAGACTTGTTGGTTTAGCAGTCAGAGTGACAGGGCATGTGGTTCAATTAATCATACTGTATGATTGGTTCAGAAAAAAGTACTTAAACATGATTAAGTTTCTTTTAGAAATAAGGGCCAGATTCTCGTATAACTCCGGCGGCGTAACGTATGTCATTTACGTTACACCGCCGCAAGTTTTACGGGCAAGTGCTTGATTCACAAAGCACTTGCCTGTAAACTTGCGGCGGCGTAGCGTAAATCCGTCCGGGGCAAGCCCGCCTAATTCAAATGGGGCGTGTATCATTTAAATTAGGCGCGTTCCCGCGCCGAACGTACTGCGCATGCTCCATTTTGAAATTTCCCACCGTGCTTTACGCGAAATGACGTCGCACCGACGTAATTTTTTGAACGGCGACGTGTGTTACGTCCTTTCCTATTCCCGGACGACTTACGCAAAGAAAAAAAAAGAAAAATTCGACGCAGGAAAGACGGCCATACTTTAACATGGCTAGTCTAAATATAAGCCATGAAATAGTAGCCGTAACTTTACGACGGGAAAAGCCGATTAGCGACGACGTAAGAGAATGCGACGAACGCGCGTACCTTCGTGGATCGCCGTAAACAGCTAATTAGCATACCCGACGCTGAAAACGACACAAACTCCACCCAGCGGGCTCCGAAGTATTACACCTACGATCCGAAGGCATACGAAGCCGTACGTACGCCTGTCGGATCGATGCCAAAAGCCGTCGTATCTTGGTTTGAGGATTCAACCTAAAGATACGAAGCGGGAAATTTGAAAATACGCCGGCGTATCAGTAGATACGCCGGCGTATTTCTTCTGTGAATCTGGCCCAAGATATTTAGGAAAGCCCAACCTAAAAGGGAAAATTTATTATCATACTTACCGTAATTTTCCTTTCCTGATGGACTCCATGGCAGCCTACGTGTGGGTTAATCCCGCCTCCTCTCCAATGTGATAGGACCCCATACCCATAAAAGTTAACTCACCAGTAGCACCAGTGTTCCGTAACTATCCCGACTCCATAATTTCAGGGTGGGAACTCCGTCTGCCATGGAGTCCATCAGGAAAGGAAAATTACGATAAGTATGATAATAAATTTTCCCTTTTCCTGACTGACTCCATGGCAGCCTACGTGTGGGAAATAACTAGTCAAACCACACGGGTGGGTATGCTGAACAAAAATATATTTTAATTTGTCCCGTCCACAGACAAAACTGATAAACCAAAATTTACAGAAGAAAGTGCTGCAGGTTCAACACAATAATGGGACATAAAGGTATTTATGGAAGACCAAGAGGCCGCTCTACAAATGACGTCTGGAGCCACATGACGAGCTGCTGCCCAAGAAGCTGCCATCCCTCTAGTGGAGTGAGCTGTCACCGCCTGTGGAGGAGCCAAGCCCTTTGCACTATAAGCCTGTTGTATAGTCTGGACGATCCAAGTTGCGATTGTTCTCGAGGAAGCTTTTTTTCCTTTGTTCATGCCTGAGTGCAGGACAAACAAATGGTCGGAGCGTCTAAAGACAGATGTAATTTGAAGGTATTCAGTGAGTATCTTGCCCATGTCCAGAGGGTGAGCTTCGTCAGAATCCGGGGACCTAAAAGTAGGGAGAACTACTTCCTGATTTTCATGGAAGACCGACGAGACCTTCGGTTTGGAGCCCAGCATAGGTATCAGAACCACTCGATCCGGGAAGAACGTGAGAAACGGCTCTTTGTGACCAAGAGAACCGATCTCAGACACTCTCTTGGCCGAGGTGATAGCGACCAGAAATGCAACCTTGGCTGAAAAGTCCTTTAAGGAGGACGGGGAGGGCCCCGACATACTGAGTCCGCTTAAGAAATCGAGCACTAGTGGGAGATCCCATTTGGGGAATCTTGGCCTCCTTTGAGGTCTCAGCCTTGAAGCCCCTCGAAAAAATTGTTTGATTAATGGATGAGCCGCCCAAGAAATTCCAGAGAAGGCTGAAATTGCCGAAACTTGAACTCGTAGTGAGCCTAGGGGAAGATCTAACCCTGTTTGGAGAAAGCTTAGAATGTCTTGGATTTCCGGATTCCTGAAGGATCTGTTTGAAGATAAGGAAAACTCCACAAACTTGGCCCAAATTCTCCCGTAAACTTTATTTGTGCTTGCTCTCCTAGAGCTCATAAGTGTAGAGATCACCCCAGAGGCGCAGCCAAGGGATTCCAGTCTTTCCCTCTCAAGAACCACACCATCAGTTTCATCAAGGCCGGGCAGGGATGAAAGAGCGACCCTTGGGAGAGAAGATCCGGCCTGACCGGTATTGGAATTGGGTCCCGAAAACTCAGTTGGAACAGAAGAGGGAACCATGGCCTGTTCGGCCAGTAAGGAGCTATCAACGTAACTTCTACCTCTTCCGCTTGAAGCTTCTTCAAAAATTTCAAGATTACTGGGATCGGGGGAAAAGCATATGCCCTCTGGAATCTCCACCGATCCGTCAGGGCATCCGTCCCGATTGCCTGACTGCAATAACCCCTCGTGTAGAATTTCTCCAGTTTGGCATTGAGCGGGGAGGCAAAGAGATCCACTTGGGGATTGATTCCCAGCGATAATATCCAACGAAATGTTTGATCGTGGAGAGACCACTCGTTGATGTCCACTTGAGTGCGTGACAGAAAATCCGCCTGGGAGTTCTGAATTCCCGGGATAAAGACAGCTGTCAGGTTGACCAGATTTTCCTGGGCCCACTTCATAATGGGTTCGACTTCCTGAAGAAGAGAAGAACTCCGTGTCCCCCCTTGTCTCTTGACATAGGCTACTGCCGTAGTGTTGTCCATCCTCAGGATTACCGATTTTCCCTTCAGGAGTTGGGAGAAGGACTGCAGGGCACACCAAGCCGCTCGAAGCTCCAGGATGTTCGAGCCTGGATTGTGGAGGCGAGCATCCCACCTGCCTTGCGCCATGCTCGTGCCGCACAGGGCCCCCCAACCGGAGCCACTGGCATCGGTTGTCACTGTGACCCAGGAGACTGGGGCGATAGAATGGCATTTCAGCAGATTTTTCGGTTGAAGCCACCAAAAGAGACTGCCCCTCATATTTGTTGATATGAGAATCCGTTGATTCTTTCTCCCTGACTTCCACTGCCTGAGAAAGCCGGATTGGAAGGGACGTAGTCTCCATAATGCCCACTTTACCATTGGTGTTGTGGAGACCATTGTTCCAATGATCTTCAGACATTGGTACGCTTTTAGATGGCGAGCACCTAGGGCCCGAGATATCCTCTCCTGAATCACGGGGATCTTCTCCAATGGTAGAGAGATGGTGTTCTTCACCGTGTTGAATTGAGCCCCTAGATAGACCAGACACTGAGTTGGTTCCAGGTGGCTTTTGGCTAGGTTTAGGAGCCATCCGAACTCGGACAAGATCGAGATAACCTGATCTCTCTGTGTCAGAAGATGAGTTCTGTCCTGGGACAAGACAAGAAGGTCGTCCAGATAATGATAAAGGCGAATCTTCTTCAATCTGATGAGAGCTACTACCGCCAGAAGGGTTTTGGAGAAGACCCGTGGGGAAGTTGTTAGGCCGAAGGGCAGACAAACAAATTGAAGATGTTCTTGATTGATGTGAAATCTGAGATACTTGTGCAACTCTGCTGCTACCGGGACGTGGAAATAGGCATCTTTCAGGTCCACGGAAATCATCCAGTCGCCCGGCTGTATGGCTTGCTGGATTGTCGATAGAGTTTCCATTTTGAATTTTCTGCGTGTTATGAACTTGTTTAAGTATGTCAGATCTATGACTGGACGCCAGGCACCGCTTTTCTTCTGTACCAAGAAGAGAGGGGAGTATACCCCAAGAAACTGTTCGTCCTTTGGGACGTGTACTACTGCTCCTTGATTCTTCAGGAGGTCTATGTAGTCTAGAAGAACTTGTCTCTGTTCCGCTGACCCTGGAAGAAGGGTGGAAACGAACTTGGGAAGAGGAGGACTGGAGAAGGACCATGCATGTCCTGAGGTCACGGTCTTGATGACCCAAAAGTCCTTGATTGAGGCCGCCCAGACGTGCCGATAGAGGAGTAGACGTGCTCCCACACGATCCGCTTGGGCGGGCGTAATTTCAAAAAGACTTCCCCTGATCGCGTCCACTTGACGCCTGGGTGGTTGGTATAGGTCTGCGAAAGGAACCTCTACCTCTGCTCCAGTTCCTTCTGAAGTTCCCGCCTGGTCTGTAAGCACGAGCTTCCCTAGCCCGGTCCGGGCTGTGTCTCCGAAATTGAGGTTTCTTTTTCCCGGTTTGACGCCTGTCCTGGGGAAGAAAACCTGACTTGCCACCCGTAGCTTTTGAGATGGCATCGTCTAGCTTATTGCCGAACAGGGTTGATCCTTCGAAGGGGATTTTACACCAGTTCTGTTTGGACGAAGAATCGGCAACCCAGGGACGTAGCCAAAGGGCCCGTTTAGCCGTAACAGATGATAGCATAATCCTTGCTAATAGACGTATTAGGTCAACAGATGCCTCACCTAGAAAAGCAGCCGCCAGCTTCAGTTCTGCGGTTGCTGAGTTCTTAGCTAGTTCTTCGGACACTCCTTTGAGGAAGGAGTCTACATTTTCCGTCCAAGCTTCCATAGCTTTTGATAAAGCCGCCAGGGCAAGAGCCGGTTTACATGCTGTGCCTGCTAGGCCATAGATTCTTCTAAGGTCTTGATCCATTCTCCGATCAAGACCATCTTTGAAAGATACAGAGTCAGCAAGTGGAAGGGTGACATGCTTGGCCAGCCTGGTTACTGCAGCATCTACCAGAGGAACGTTCTCCAGATGCCTGACATCATCCGGCCTGAAGGGATATAGTCTAGACGCCTTGTTGGCCATGGATGACTTTTTGTCTACCTTGCTCCATTCCTCTTCAAAGATACCCTTTAGTTCTGTAAGGAACGGGAACGTAGGGCGTTCTTTCCCCAAGCGCTTGAAGTATTTTCTCTGCTTGGCCGGGGAAGTAGACTGTTCTTCCCATAAGAGAGCCTCTTTGACAGCTTTGATAAGTGGCGTTACTTGAGCGAAGTCGAACTCCAAGCCTTCTTCGTCACTTTCTAGGTCACCCTCTAAGAAGGCCGGGGAAGTGGCTCGAGGCTGGGAAGGACCTGGATCCTCATGGACCTTGATGGTCGGAGAAGCAGACCTGACAGTATTGGTCTGACTTTGTGTGTGGGACATATTCTCTCTTAGAGTCCGTTGAACCACATGTTCCACCAGAGACTCGATACGATGACCTTCAGTCTCTTTTTCCCCAACCGCCTGGGCGTAGCATCGGTCGCATAATGACTTGCCCTCCGGGACACGAGTGTCACATCCCCAGCAGGCTCTGCGATCAGAGCGGCTATCATGGCGGTGGGAGCGGTGTCGTGAGGAGGAATGTGAACTTCTCCTCCGGTGGGAAGATGTAGATGGAGATCTCCTTTTGGATTTTGATCTGGAAGAATGATGCGGTCTGGCAAGGTCATGGGACTGGATTGCGGAGATAGGATCTGGATCAGAAGGGCTTTAAAGAGAAACACATAGGGAGGAAAATTGTCAGACAACACATATTGACTGTGACTTCCACCCCTAGCCCCGCCCTTATCCTGCACATACCTTGTGCGTGAGGGCTGGCCACCTGTAGACGGTGACTGGTCCATGACTTAGGACCTGCGAAAAACAGCGATACAGATCCGAAAAAGGAAGAAAACCTAAGTGTCAGATAATGGAAAAAATAAATGCATTGTCCCTTTAAGATTTATAAAAAAAAAACCCTTGTTATTATTTTTTTTTTTTTTTTTTTTTTTTTTTAAAACAAATAAATAAATAAATAAATAATTAATAATTTAATAATAAATTAAATAAAAAATTAATTTGAATAATTAACATTTTAAGATGCATGAATCGTTTGCACAGTTTAGAAGCAACACTATATGCTAGAAAAACCATCATGAAAGGATAATACAGCAGGGGGAAATCCCTGCTCACTGACCTGGCAAAGAAGAGTATCGCTCTTTGCAGCTGCACGCCTGATCAGGGAACAACCCAATATGCATAGGCGAGCAGCCGCTTTTCAAATCACCCGCCGGTGACGTCACCTGTCGTCCGCGCGCCTGCGCGGTGCAATCGATGCGACGGCGCGTGCGCGGCCGCCGCAGATTCGACAGACTGCGCATGCGCGAAACCAGGCCTCGCTCTGAGAGTGGGCACAGCGCATGCGCGGGGTACTGGCGCTCGCGACCAGGAAGCAAAGTGCGAGCTGGAACGCAGAAGCGCTCCAGCCGCCATGGGGACAAACACAGACACAGGCAGACAACAAATAAAACAAATAGGCGACTGCCATAAAAGAATAGGACCTTGCCAGCCGTGATGAGACGTCTTCAGCACACACAGCAAACGCCCAAAGGGTTGCTGCAAAGCTCTCCACCCGCCCATGGCTGGGATCCGAGCTGCACCGCTCAGGTGTGCCATCCATTCCTGTCCTGAGAAGTTTCTGAATTCATGGAGGAGGAAAAAAAAGGAACACTGGTGCTACTGGTGAGTTAACTTTTATGGGTATGGGGTCCTATCACATTGGAGAGGAGGCGGGATTAACCCACACGTAGGCTGCCATGGAGTCAGTCAGGAAATGTTCTTTTGCAAAATTAATATGGTTATAACTTATAAGTAAAGTATAGTAAAGAAAAATACTATAATCTGGTAAAAATATTAATATTACAAAATATAATTAGTCACAGAATAAAGTGAGGGACGATGAAAATTTTGTCTCAGTACAGACTGATGATGAAGATAAAATTCATTGTGAAAATAATTGATTCCAACAATAATGGATATAGTTGTTTTTAAATGAAAATATTTATTTTTGCATATCCAGGTACCTGACAGATTGACTGACAAATTGATTAATTGATTTTTTTGTTTGAGCTAATGAAAGAAATTTTACTCATTATTAGAGCATTATTATTATTATTAGAAATTACTCATTATTAGAGCATTTTTGTCATCAAACTTCTGAATATTGTTTGATTATGTTTATAGAGCAATTCAAAAGGCAAAGAGTGATCTGATACTATAAAGTATTGAGAAATTTGCAATCTATGTAGATTGAGTATATTAGATTTTTTCACCTGCTGAAGGAGTATACAAGTATGTTTTTTCCTTTTTAGTTAATTTTGTTGATAAAATTATTGAGGTAATTCTAGAAAAATTAATATATTTTAATGTAAGCTAAGTTATAGGAATTTCAGAAGTTTGTTCACAAAACATGGCTAGGCTTTTGCTAAATTTATATAGAAATTATGTTTTGAATAAGATTTCCACTTCTTATAAGTATGTTTCATAATTTATTCCAGTAGCTAAAGTTATGGTTAATAATTATAGATCTGAAGGTACCAGGGATGTCAATAGAAATGCCGGCTGAAATATCAATTGGAGTTTCAATTGGGAAGATTTTTTATTTTTTGGATTCTTCTATGACCATGAAACAAGCACAACTAAACTTCTATGTGTTTTTTCAAAATTATTTTTTTGATTATGTTATCAAGGATCATCATTTTTTTGGATGAACTTCAATGATTTATTCATATGGACCTACATCAAAAGTGACATATTGATCGGTCGATCATTATGTAAGGGGGAGTTGGAATGTAATTCTAATATAGGAATTTTTAGAATTTTTTGAAATATGGAAAAATACTGTATTTATTGGCGTATAACACTCACTTTTTTACCCAGAAAATAGAGGGTAAACTGTGCCTGCGTGTTATACACAGGGGGCTGTGGAAAGTTTTTTTCCTGAAACTTACCTCTTAAAGTTAGGGTGCGTGTTATACGCCTGTGCGTGTTATACGCCGATAAATACGGTAGTTGTTATATTTTGGTTTCTAAATCTTTTATAAGAATACATATTGATACACATAGAGGGCCAAATCCTCAAAAGAGATACGCAGGCGGATCTGCTGTTCAGCCTGCGTATCCCTGTGCCTATCTTTGGAACTGATCCACAGAAGCAGTTTTCCAAAGATAGGCAGAAGATCCGACATCTGTAAGAGACTTACACTGTCGGATCTTAGGATGCAGTACCGCATCCGCCGCTGGGGGCATTTCGTGTCGAAATGCCGCCTAGCGCATGCAAATTAGGACTTACGGTGATCCACAAAGCTTTTCAGCTTCGTTTTTTCGCCATAAGTTTTAGTTTGCATGTGTAAAATTAGGGCTGCTTTTACAGGGTGTAAACTGTTTACACCTTGTAAAAGTAGACCCTTCTTCCTCGCGACGCGTTTTTTTTTTTCTTTTGAATTTTTTTTCCCCGCCGTATCTTTTTTTTTTCCCGACGCAACTTTTTTACCCGGCGCGATCCTCAAAACTCGGCGTATCGTAAAAACACGCGATGCACGTCGGGAAAAATGACGTCACGGGCATGCGCAGTACGTCCGGCGTGGGAGCGCGCCTAATTTAAATGGGAATCGCCCATTTGTATTAGGAACGCCTTGCGCCGGACGGAGTTAAGTTGCACTGCCGAAAATTTCCAGGTAAGTGCTTTGAGGATCGGCACCTAACTTGGGAGATTTGCGGCAGTGTAACTTAACTCGGAAAAGTTAAGTTAAGCACGTTTTTTAAAGATTTGGCCCGGAATTATTATTTCACATAGAATAATACATTTGTATTCCTTTTTTATAAAACACATAACTTGGGAAAATTGGATGGATAGTTTGTTATTACAAGAATGTATAACAAAGTATACATTTGAAGTATTAATATAGTTAAAATACATGTGTGGAAGAAAATGATTTTAAAGTGTCTAAACAGAATTATTGTTGAATTAAATAATATGGAACATTGAAAAAATAAATAAAAGAAAGAGTTGCTTGCTGGTCATGGATTGATAAATAAATTAAATGGATAGATAAATAAATTAAATAGATGGATAAATAAATTAAAAGATAGAAAAATAAATAGAAAGAAAGATAGAATATATAAAAATATGACAATCAAATAATGGGAAAGTTATGTTTTTACTGTATGTATCCACAAACAAGTAGATTACGTATTATGTTTATAATTGTTCAGTGTCAAGGATAATGTATAAAAAAACGTATACTGAAGAAATTATTTGGTAATTTAAATTTAAGAGAAATGCAAGAAATTGTATTTATTAATTAATAATTTAAGAATAATATAGTATAGAGTAATATAATTTGATACATCAAATATAATTATTTCTTCTTTATGATAAAATAGTTATATGATATGGTTGAAGTTATAAGAAGTAAAATTTATGAAGGTAGAGGAAGAAAAATTTTAATATTACATAAGAATAAATTAAATTTAATTAATAATATAATAATTTATAGTTTCTTAAAGGAATGAAATGGTTAAATATTTCACATGAATATCTCAGAATTTTGGAAAAAGTTTATGTACAATATCTGAAATGTTACATTGTATTGTTTGTATTGGGAAAAAAAGTGAATCAGAAACCTTTATTATTTAAGATGAATGCACTTATTGTGTTTGTTAATTATAGTGCATTAAGGGGGAATTGTTAGATTTTAAATGTATTAATATTTTATGTGATAAATGTTTCTGAATCAATGTTTGAGACATGGTGGTTTGGGGCTTTGCTGAGGTCAGAGAAGTGCCATCTGTCGTGGGCTTCATGTATTTTGGGAGATCTACGTCAGGACAGAGGGTGGAGATGTTACTTAAAAATACATAAGTGGGTGTTACATTTATCACCAACCTTCTTTGGAAGTTAGTCAAATTATGCTTACTTAGCTTTTAAAACAGTATAAGAACACATGTGGGTTGCGTAGTGAGAGAGGGGACCTCAGGGTCACCCGACCCGACGGGGTAAGGGGCTCTATCCAGCAGAGAAGATGTACCATCTAATTCCTGCTTCTGAATTTCCATCCTACCATGATGTTTTACCAGCTGTAACAATGTAAGCATTGACTGTCTGCATTGACTGTCTAGCTGTCCTTATCTGTGGAAGAATAAACATTGTATAATAAAGGAAACCTGAGTCTGTATTTTGGGAACAACACCTGGAGAAGGAGAGTTTTGACATACCGCATGACATGTGCCAGAGGAAAATGTCCCCTCTGTCTCTCTCTGTCCATCTCTCTCTCCCCCACATTTCTACAAATAGACAATCACAGTCTGCTTCAACTAATAACACACAAAGAATTAAATGTTACCATGTTTTTATTGAACACACCATGTAAACATTCACAGTGCAGGTGGAAAAAGTATGTGAACCCTTGGATTTAATAACTGGTTGAACCTCCTTTGGCAGTAATATCTTGAACAAAATGTTTCCTGTAGTTGCAGATCAGACGTGCACAATGGTCAGGAGTAATTCTTGACCATTCCTCTTTACAGAACTGTTTCAGTTCAGCAATATTCTTGGGATGTCTGGTGTGAATCGCTTTCTTGAGGTCATGCCACAGCATCTCAATCGGGTTGAGGTCAGGACTCTGACTGGGCCACTCCAGAAGGCGTAATTTCTTCTGTTTAAGCCATTCTGCTGTTGATTTACTTCTATGCTTTGGGTCATTGTCCTGTTGCAACACCCATCTTCTGTTGAGCTTTAGCTGGTGGACAGATGGCCTTAAGTTCTCCTCCAAAATGCCTTGATAAACTTGGGAATTTTATTTCCTTCGATGATAGCAATCCGTCCAAGCCCTGACGCAGCAAAGCACCCCCAAACCATGATGCCCCCACCACCATACTTCACAGTTGGGATGTGGTTTTGATGTTGGTGTGCTGTGCCTCTTTTTCTCCACACAGTGTTGTGTGTTTCTTCCAAACAACTCAACTTTGGTTTCATCTGTCCAGTACTGCTGTGGAACATCCAGGTGCTCTTGTGCAAACTGTAAACATGCAGCAATGTTTTTTTTTGGACAGCAGTGGCTTCCTCTGTGGTATCCTCCCATGAAATCCATTCTTGTTTAGTGGAGGTCACACATAACCCCTTCAGCGCCCCCTTGTGGTTAACTCCCAAACTGCAACTGTCATTTTCACAGTAAACAATGCAATTTAAATGCATTTTTGGTCCCAAAAATGTGTCAAAATTGTCCGAAGTGTCCGCCATAATGTCGCAGTCACGAAAAAAATCGCTGATCGCCGCCATTAGTAGTAAAACATTATTTTTTATAAAAATGCAATAAAACTATCCCCTATTTTGTAAACGCTATAAATTTTGCGCAAACCAATCGATAAACGCTTATTGCGATTTTTTTTAAACAAAAATAGGTAGAAGGATACGTATCGAATAAAAATTTACCTTTTTTAAAAAAAAATAAACTGAGGAAAAAAATAATGTTTTATATATTTTGGGGGGATATTTATTATAGGAAAAAGTCAAAAATATTGTTTTTTTTTTCAAAATTGTCACTCTATTTTTGTTTATAGCTCAAAAAAATAAAAAACCACAGAGGTGATCAAATACCACCAAAAGAAAGCTCTATTTGTGGGAAAAAAAGGACGCCAATTTTGTTTGGGAGCCACGACGCACGACCGCGCAATTGTCAGTTAAAGTGACGCAGTGCCGAATCGCAAAAACTGGCCGGGTCCTTTAGCTGCCTAAAGGTCCGGGTCTTAAGTGGTTAACCTATGGGTAAATAACCGATGGGGTCCACACACGATTGGTTTGGTCCGATGAAAACGGTCCATCAGACTGTTTTCATCGGTTTGACCGATCGTGTGTACGCGGCATAACAGTTAGTGTTTGTAAATGCAAAGTCAGTTAACCAAATAAATACACACCTGGCACCATCACTATGGATTTTTCCTCAATTTCCATAAGTAAAATCCAATGCAATTACCTTTCTTGGGGCTTTTATCTATGGTCATGTGACTGCTTAGTCCCCTCTTCTGTTGCTTGGAAGGCTAGGGGCAGAAACTGCAGAACACCTCCAGGAGAGGCTGACAATTATAGTGGAGAGGGCTGGGCTTTAGGATAGGAGGATCCACTATTAATCTTATACTTTTATCTACCCCCTTTAGGCTCTTATTTGCTTACTTCGCCAACACCATTGTTTGATGGGGTGAGCAGGGGTATTTTATTTATAGTGGCCTCCCCTGTCATTACTATTCACAGCAGAGCAGAGATCCTGCCCACCACCAGGCCCATTCAGAGAGACAAGTACCTTAGACACCTACAAAAAAAGGGTACTCAGAGAGTAACCATAGGACGGTGTCAGGGAAATGGCCGTAGAAGAAGTACTGGCAATCTTGCCAGTAGAAGAAATGGGTGCCATAGGCACATTATGTGACAGGTGGATCCCCCTGCTGGCCTATTGTCAGGGAAATTGCCGTAGAAGAAGTACTGGCAATCTTGCCAGTAGAAGAAATGGCGCCACAGGCACATCATGTGACAGGTGGATCCTTCTGCTGGCCTATAAAAGGCTGCCACTGTCTGATCCAAATTGCTGGATTGTCATCAGCCTTCCTGAGTTCCTGAGCCTCTGTACTACTGCTGTTTGGATTTCCTGTTGTGACCCGGCTTGTTCCTGACCTGTCTGATCCGCTCCCCTGGTTTGACCCCCTGGCTTGCTTTACTGACTTGTTACCTTCTCCAGCACCTGATCCCAGCTTGTTTCACGGACTTTGCTTCAGTTATCTGCCTGTTTTCCAATACCAGACCTTTGGCTTGTCTCCGTTCCTGCAACCTGCATCTCCTGCCTGGATCTACAGTGTTTGATCCCCAGCCGGCTTTCACAGTTGCTCTTTGTGCACACCTTGCCAATTGTTACAGAGGATTCCTAGACACTGCAGCCCAGCGGTGTTTCCTGTAATCCCCAGTATTCTTCAGGCACTCGCCAGCTCTTCTCTCCTGGATCCATCTGGCAACCTTCTCTGGGCACTACACCCTCTGTACTCAACCTCAGAGGTGTACTGCACTTAGCTGCAAGGGGAGCCCTCTCGGCATTTCTGCCTCCAACCAGGTACGTGACAGACGGAATTTAGAAAACAATGGAGAAAAAGAAAAAATAACAATATTTATTAAGAAAAATACCTAATATAGTCAGAGTGTTCAAAAATTATTAAAAGTCATATTCAATGATACAGTTTGTACAGTGAGCCCTTGTGCGACCAACACGTTTCACCATTAGGCTTTTTCAGGACATGACCAAGGTTCAAATAGGTAGCAAAAAAAGAAAATGAGTCTAACTGTCTTATAGTGAACTGGGCTTTGTGTACAAATATCCAATGGCAGAAAAAAAATTCACCAAAAGTATCCAACATGTGGAATAATTCTAAGGGACTGCATAGAGATGACCAAGAGGCAGCTAGCTTGGCAACGTATTTAGATAGTATCTGAACAGAGGCAGGCCGATGTCTCAACAAGTAGCGTAAAGCAGAAAACTATACTAGGAAGTGCTATAGAGCCGGAGTCCACATAGGGAATACACAAAAAGCAGCTCATAAATACTGGATGGGATGTTTTATAGCCCATCCAAACGATATACCCATAAAGGGGAGATTTGAACACCGGAACGATCTAAGCTCGCCCCTGGGAGACAGCCTTTCACTGTGCACATGTGGATGGGCTATACAACATCCCATCAGCATTTATGAGCTGCTTTTTGTGTATTCCCTAAGTGGATTCTGGCTCTATAGCACTTCCTAGTGTGGTTTTCTGCTTTATGCTACTTGTTAAGATGTCGGCCTGCCCCTGTTCAGAAATACGTTGCCAAGTTAGCTGTCTCTTGGTCACCTCTATGCAGTCTCTTGGAATTATTCCATGTGTTGGCTTTTGGTGAAAAAAAATTCTGCCATTTTCTGCCATTGGATATTTGTACACAAGGCCCGGTCCACTATAAGACAGTGAGACTCGCTTTCTTTTTTTTGCTACCTATTTGAACCTTGATCGTGTCCTGAAGAAGCCTAACGGTGAAATGCATTGACGCAAAAGGGCTCACTATACAAATTGTATAACTGTACTGTATATGACTTTTAATAATTTTTGAACGCTCTGACTATATTATGTATTTCTCTTAATAAATATTGTTTTTTTTTCAATTTCTCCGTTGCTTTTTATGCCTCTAAAGTCCGGCCTGTGGTTATTCTCTGAGTACCCTTTTTTCTTGTTCCCTCTCAGATTTACGGAAGTGGCGATGTGAGTGCTTCCCTTTTCATTTTTCATACCTTATGCCGCGTAAACGCAAGCGTTTTTAACTACTGTATTTTTCGGACTATAAGGCCTCGTACAGACGGACAGACTGTATGCTGAAAACGGTCCGCCGGACCGTTTTCAGCGGACATGTCCGCCCGGAGATTTCTGTCTGATGGTTGTACACACCATCAGACAGAAATCCGCACGTAAACAATACGCAGGGACGTGGCCGCGCCGTCGCCGCGACGATGATGCAGCGACGTGGGCGGCCCTGGAAGTTCAAAGCTTCCACGCATGCGAGGGATGGCGGCCGATCGGACATGTCCGGTGAGTCTGTACAGACGACCGAACATGTCTGATGGACAGGCTTCCAGCGGACATGTTTCTTAGCATGCTAAGAAACATTTGTCCGCTGCAAAACGGTCGGCTGGACAAATGTCGGACATGTCCAGTCGGCCGTACACACTACCGAACATGTCGGCTGGACAAATGTCGGACATGTCCGGTCGGCCGTACACACGGCCGAACATGTCTGCTGAAACTGTTCGGTTGTGTGTACAAGGCCTAAGACGCACTTTTTTCCCTTAAAAATATGGGGAAAAACCTCTCTGCGTCTTATAGAGCGAATGTACATTAGGCACTGCCCACGCCGCCGCTGGCAACGCCTCTTATCACTGCCGTCCCCCACAAGGTCCCCCACCACTGCCAGCAACCCGCTCGGTGCTGTGTTTTTTCCCCTGTACGAGAAAGTTGCCAAGCCCCCCACCTGTTCTCCCACGGCCTCTCGTGTAGTGGCAATTGCAGGGGCGGACTGACCGTAAGCTACAGAACACCAGCTGTTCCGCTGCGAGCCGTGCTTAGCGATGGGCGATGAGCGCCCTGTGATTGGCCGATTGATGTCATTTGCGATTGGCCGCGGCAGATGTGGAGGCGGGGCTGGTCTGTGAGGGATTGCGGTGTTCTGTCAGATTTGGCAACCGGACCAGCTGCATGTGTGAGTCCCGCCTCTCTGCCTGGCGTGCTGTGTGTCTCCTGAGGTCTCCCTCTAATCACTCTGTCAGCTCACCTCCCCTCTCTATCAGCCCACCCCTCTGTCAGCCCCCCTCCGTCAGCCCCCCTCCCCCTTTGTCAGTTAGCACACTTATCTCTATCAGCCCACCCCTCTGTCAGCCCCCCTCCCCCTCTGTCAGTCAGCACACTTATCTCTATCAGCCCACCCCTCCATGTCAGCCCCCCCTCCCCCTCTGTCAGTCAGCCCACCCCTCTCTGTCAGCACCCCCTCCCTCTCTGTCTCAGTCAGAGCCCCCTTCCCCTCTGTCAGTCAGCCCACCTCTCTCTATCAGCCCCCTCTCTGTTAACGCGCCCCTCCCCCTCTGTCAGTCAGCCCACCCCTCTCTGTCAGCA
This sequence comes from Rana temporaria, assembly GCF_905171775.1. Taxonomy (NCBI): domain Eukaryota; kingdom Metazoa; phylum Chordata; class Amphibia; order Anura; family Ranidae; genus Rana; species Rana temporaria. Next base: position 23,163,599 of record NC_053489.1, on the reverse strand, counting down.
CCTCCTCCCTCTCTGTCAGCACCTCCCCCCTCTCTGTCAGCCATCCCACCTCTGTCAGCCACCCCACCTCTGTCAGCCCCCCTCCCCCTTTGTCAGTCAGCCCACCTCCCTCTATCAGCGCCCCCTCTCTGTCAGCCACAGCAGGGTGCATCGTGCCAGCCACCCACTCACTGACTCAGAGTAGGGATCCAGGCCAGTCACCCGCAGCAGAGTGCACCATGCCAACCAGCCACCCACAGCAGGGTGCACCATGCCAGCCACCCACTGACCCACAGCAGGGAGCCAGACCAGCTACCTGCAGCAGGGTGCACCATGCCAGCCACCCACCCACTGACCCACAGCAGGGAGCCATGCCAGCCACCCGCAGCAGGGTGCCAGCCAGCCACCTACAGTGAGCCACCCAGAGCCAGGGTGCCAGTCATCCACACAGGGTAACTCACCCACACCAGGAAACCAGCCAGCCACACACAGCAGCCAGCCAGCCAGCGTGACCCATCCACAGCAGGGCCAGGGTGCTAGCCAGTCACAGGAGCCAGCCACAGAGGACGCAGAAGCCAGCCAGCCACAGAGGACACGGGAGCCAGCCAGCCAGCCACAGAGGATGTGGAAGCAAGCCAGCCACAGAGGACGCGGGAGCCAGCCACAGCTACAGTATCCATATTTAAGGTAAGAGGAGCGCTACACAGTGCCAATGGCAATGGTCAGGCTGCATTTCTTTGGCACAGGTCAGGCTGCATTTCATGGGCACTGGTCTATATTTTAGTACACCATTTGGTTAAGAATATTTTTTTTCTTGTTTTCCTCTTCTAAAACCTAGGTGCATCTTATGGTCAGGTGCGTCTTATAGAGCGAAAAATACGGTACTTGCCGACCTGCTGCCGTCATTTTACAGCGGCAGGTCAGCTCCCCTGCGCGAGAGCCCGTAGCTATACGTCGGCTCTCGCACAGGCCACTAAGTCGCCCCCGACTCCCGTGCGCATGCCCGGCAGGAACGATTGCCGGCGGGCACACGCGATCGCTCGTTACAGAGCGGGGACCGGGAGCTGTGTGTGTAAACACACAACTCCCGTTCCTGTCAGGGGGAGAAATGCTGATCTTCTGTTCATACAATATATGAACAGAAGATCGGTAATTTCCCCTAGTGAGGCCACTCTCCCCCAACAGTTAGAACACACCCAGGGAACATACTTAACCCCTTCCCTGCCCCTAGTGAGTGAGTGAGTGAGTGAGTGAGTGAGAAACTTATATAGCGCAGCACATGCAAACTAAATTGCCTCTGGGCGCTTGCTGTTCCTTTCTCTTTTGAGATCAAAAGAGATGAGTTTTGATCTTTCTTCTGAAGGCCAAGTGGTTCTCCTCTAACCTAATGCTGGTTGGTAAAGCGTTCCATAGCCTAGGGCCTTGGAACGCAAATCTTCTTTCCCCTCTGGATTTGTATCTGGCTTTGGGCATCTGGAGCAGATTTTGGTCGGTGGATCGCAGAATGCGATTGGGATTGTGGGTTTTTATTTTTCGCATAGGTATTGGGGGGCCTTCCCATGGATGCACTTATGCGTCAGACAGAGCGCTTTAAAATCAATTCTGTCTTTCACTGGCAACCAATGGAGGGTTCTTAACGAAGCTGAGATTGATTCCCAGGGTTTTTTCCCGGTCACCAGTCTGGCGGCCGTATTTTGTACGACTTGCAGACGAGCAATTTAATACTTTGGGAGTCCGAGGTAGAGGGAATTAGCATAGTCCAGTCTGGAGTTCACAACTGTTCCCACCACGACTGCTATGTCTTCTTTGGGAATAAAAGGAGTTAGTCTGCGTAGTAGGCGCAGCAGATGGTGCGATCCGCTGACTACTGACCCTATTTGTGCATCCATTGTCATGTAGGTGTCGAAGATGACCCCCAGACTTTTGACTTTGGTGCTAGGGGTGATGATTTGGCCCAAAATGGGTGGGGGTGTCCAAGTTGTTGCAGGTTGGTTCTTACGACTGGCGTGAAACAGGAGAAGTTCTGTTTTGGAGCTGTTGAGTTTAAGATAACTCTTTGTCATCCAGTTTTCTATCAAAGAGAGACATGTCTCTAGATTGAGATGATGATCCTTTTTGTTGCAGATACGAAAATACAGTTTAGTGTCATGTGCATAGGCGTGGTAAAGTAGATTTTGGCTACTGATGATTTCAAAAAGAGGGCGGAGATAGATGTTGAAGAGCACCGGTGACAGAGGGGATCCTTGAGGGACCCCGCATGACACCGTGCGTTTTTCAGAAGTGAAAGGTCCCAGTTTCACTATCTGTGATCGGTTTTCCAAAAAAGAGGAGAACCAGGAAAGATAATTTTCTGCGACTTTGGCTACTTCCGCTAGACGAGCCAGTAATAGTTTGTGATCTACCGTATCGAAAGCTGCGCTAAGGTCCAACAGAACTAGAAGACAAGATTCTCCTTCGTCTGCGGCCTTGAGAGCGTCATCCCATATTTTAAGTAGTGCTGTTTCCGTTCCATGACCAGGACGGAAACCCAATTGGAGTGGATCGAGTAAGTTGTGGGTATCTAGATGCTGTTGCAGCTGTTGTACCACTACTTTCTCCATTACTTTGGAGAGGGTGTTTAAGCCTGTTATGGGGCGATGGTGAGTTGGGTCTTTGGGGTCAAGGGTTGGTTTCTTTAGGATCGGTTGGATTATGCCTTGTTTCAATTGTGTGGGCACTATGCCCTCCCTGAAGGACTGATTTATAAGCTGCGTGATGGGAGGAGCCAGAATAGCAGCACATTCCTTCAGCATATAAATATTTGGGGGAAAGGAAGGGGAAAAGGGGATTTGTGCAAGTCTGATTGAATAAATAGTGAACGTTGGTGGGATCGCCCGTCAATTGATGGGAGTGAGGCCGTAACCGTAACATGTATCAAAAATTAAAAGAGAAAACAGTTTAGTGCTAAGAGAAGATGAAAATTGACCTTAGATAAGGTCATGGAAAAAAATAGGTTACTAGGGGCCAAACTTTAATGATCCTGATCCTAATAATAATAAACGTAGGATAAATATCAAAAGGTTTATTTTAATGATTAAATTAATCAAATAGAATCACATTCAAATATCACAACACAGTTAAAAAGAGCATGGTATTGGGTAATTAATTTCTGACCATGAACACACATAACATACAAGACATACAATAGACAACATTAACCCACGACGCTGTCCGGACACTGTCAAGGTCAGTCATTGGTTGTCGTCACAATAATACAATGTATATAAGATAATGTGGAATATAACAGTATTCACTGATGATGATTGCTGACATCCAAATTGTGGCCCTAATGGTGTACTAACCAATGACTGAACCCTGAAAGGGTAGAGGGGGGGGAAGGAGGGAGAGGGAGACGGGAAGGGGGTGTGGAGATTGAGGTAATAGAACTGCAGCAGGTTTGATTGATAATGCCGGTAGGCAGGAGAATTGTATAGTGGACTAGTAGTGAGTTCACTATAAATGAGAGGGAAACTTCCTCTCATAGAAGTTGCAAGAATGGCATCAATTCTCAAATTTGTTTTCACTCTGTGTAAGAGTCGTGCGTTAATGTTGTCTATTGTATGTCTTGTATGTTATGTGTGTTCATGGTCAGAAATTAATTACCCAATACCATGCTCTTTTTAACTGTGTTGTGATATTTGAATGTAATTCTATTTGATTAATTTAATCATTAAAATAAACCTTTTGATATTTATCCTACGTTTATTATTATTAGGATCAGGATCATTAAAGTTTGGCCCCTAGTAACCTCTTTTTTTCCATGACCTTATCTAAGGTCAATTTTCATCTTCTCTTAGCACTAAACTGTTTTCTCTTTTAATTTTTGATACATTCCTTCAGCAGTTTGGTTGGGATGATATCATTGGGCGCTGTGCTATTTCGCAGGTCGCCAATGATATTGTTGGTGGTATCGATGGAAATGGGTTTGAGAGTGAACTTTGGTGATTGCGGTGAAGTTTTGTGGGAGTTGGGGGAATGGTTGAGGGGGGGGGTTGGCGGTGGTGTTATTTTGCTGAATGCTTTGACGGATTTCCTCAATTTTACTGATAAAATAGTCTGACAATTCATTGCAGAAATCTTGACTATATGTGTTGGGGGCTTCAAGACAGGCTGGATTCATATGAATAATGGTAGGTGTAATGGCGCTAAAAACACTAAAAAAACTAATAAGCAATAAATATTCTCATCACTAAACCCATAAAGTAATAGAGAAAAAATTCCGTGGTGAATCCTCCAATGGATGTGAAAAATGTGTTCCACTCTGGGTAAATCCTGGAATACCATCCAACATCAATAGAAATGTGGAGGGTATTGGTAGTGGTAAATAATAATAAATGATAAGTGAACAGCTGTGCCAAGCCACTGCACAATGTTGCATCAATCCAATCAAAAATGAATAATAAAGTAACTAAATGAACATCGATAATTGTGAAAAACAAATCCAATATATAAAAACACCAAAAACAATAGTCCATTAAAGTGCAGCGTGCAATGATTAAAGTGCAACAAGTTCCAGGATTTACCCAGAGTGGAACACATTTTTCACATCCATTGGAGGATTCACCACGGAATTTTTTCTCTATTACTTTATGGGTTTAGTGATGAGAATATTTATTGCTTATTAGTTTTTTTAGTGTTTTTAGCGCCATTACACCTACCATTATTCATATCTGTCTTGAGTGTGAGAACACTTTTTGTCGTGGCTGCTATTTATTTATTTTAATTTTAGTTCAGAATTATCCTTGATTAGGTTGATTTGCGCATTGGTTCCCCCTCTTATTATACTTGCTTTTAGATCTACATTACCTGTGCAGCAAATCATGGAGGTTTTTAGTTTTCTTGAGGATAGAGAAATCAACCTAGAAAATATTTTTGAGAAACCTGAAGAGAATCCAGTAGGGAACATTGAACATTCTTTCAGAAAAATGGGACATCTAATGGAGAAAAAGATCAATGCCTGGTGGGATATTGCTACCCACGAAAAGTATATTAAGGATAGATTGATCCCTAGGAGACTCAGGTGGGATGTACCCATCAATGATGGCCTAATAGATAAAGAAGCCACTGATGAGTGGTTCAAGTTCTTTAATGATAAAGGGCTTGAGCTATTAGGATTATTGATTAAAAGAAAACAGCGTAAAATCAGAGCAATAGATCGCACGCTACTTGAGATAAAAAATAATTTAAAGGGTAGTGAGGAAAAACCAGAATTTATAGCCCTGTCAAAACAACTGCAGCGCGACATGGAACAAAAAGACAAGGAGACAGTAGCTAGGAAAAAAAGAAAATACCAAAGGGACATGAAAGACTATGAAGACGACCTAGTATTTAAATGGCAAAATAAATTGGATGAATCTGGGACTGTTTCAAATAGAAGCACACCCGAGCAGGATACAGGAGAGAATCCAAATAGTAGAAAAGAAATTAATCAGAAGGTTAAAGCCGTGGAGTTAAATCAAGGGACTAACACCCCAAATCAGAAACCCCAAAAAAGTGGGAATAATGGTTGGAAACCCTTCTGGAAGAAGAATGGGCAAAATCAAAACGCCTACAATGCCCCAAGACCTTTCCAACATTTACCAAATAGGGGAAGATCACGGACACCTCCGTGGAGAAACCAAATACATCAAGATGGTAATTATTATGGAAACCAGAGACGGGAAGGAAATCATTACCATTATGATGACAGAAGAGGGTATGATTATTCATATAATGTACCTGTACAGAACTATTACGACCAGCTCAGAAGGGAGGATGGGGGAGGAGGAAGAACTCCAAGACATTACGAAAATAGGAGATCACCTAATCGGCATTTCTCCTATGGGAGAGAAATTAGAAATGCTTCCCCCTGGCGTTTTTTAGACCAGAGACGCCAAGAATCCCCGAGGCGTCATCGAGAGAATGGGGTACAGAGATCCAGGAATTGGAGTCCAGAACCGAGATTATGGGAAATGAGGAAAGGAGATCCCAGGAATCAGGATACCCAGAAGAATCGGGACAGAGAGGAGAAAACGAGGAGAACACCACAAAGAACCCAGGAAAATCAATCTGGAAGGCACGGAAACCAAGGAGAGGATGCAGAGCGGGAAAGAAGAAGCAGAAGAAGATGAAACCAATAGGAGAAGGAATTATTAACATCAGCGGAGTAGAACTTACCAAAGAGGAAATTAAAGTACTGGATAAAGGCTTAAAATATGCTCCAAAGAAAAACTTTAATAAGTTCGATGCATATGTGGACATCAACAAATTTGCTAGGAACCTACATATTAAGAAGTATATGATGAACAAACCAGGAGATGGGATAACAAGAATAACTACTGAAGAGAATGACATTGTGTATAGTAATCTAAGAAATAAATCGGTGTTCAATCCACCTATTAGTAATGATGGACACATTGAAGCGTTCAGGCGAATGGTACTGAAAGATCTACATGATCTTAAGATAAAGAAAATATCTGATTCAGGAGATTTTAAGAATGGGATACGCAAATTAGAAGAAAGGAAAGATGTGGTGGTTAGGCAAGCTGACAAAGGAGGGGCCATTGTCATTCAATCTAAGGTGGCCTACAAGAAGGAAATTGAGCGCCAACTTAATGACACCACCACTTACCTAAAACTTCCAGGAAACCCTATTGTACGTTATAAGGAAGATCTAGCAAACCTGGTCAAAAGGGGTACGAAAAAAGGACTTTTAAACAAAAAGGAAGCCAAATATCTACAACCAGTAGGATGCAAGATCCCAGTTCTATATACACTTCCTAAAATTCACAAATCTAGAGATGACCCACCTGGTAGGCCGATTGTGAATGGCATTAACTCCGTGGGTGCAAGAATTGGTGAATATATAGACTGGTTTTTGCAACCCCTAGTGAAGAAAACTGAATCGTACCTTAGGGATACAAAACACCTGATCCAGCTTCTTGACACTATCTCTGTTGATGGAAGTTCTATCTATATGGCCACAGCTGATGTTTCATCTCTGTATACCATCATCAACCATGAAGAAGCAATCCAAGCCACTAATTGGGCGCTAACTGGTCTCAGTGATCTAAAAAATACACAAAAGAGCTTTATACTTAAGTGCTTGGAATATAGTCTTGATCACAATTATTTTTGGTACGGTGATGATTATTTTAAACAAATTTGCGGGATAGCGATGGGAGCCAAGTATGCTCCCAGTGTGGCAAACCTCTATATGGCGGAGTGGGAAGCAGAAGTTTTATATAACAGAAAACCACAACAACTACTTTTATATCGGCGTTTTATTGATGATATTTTAATTATTTGGTCAGGAGATAGGGAGAGCCTTTTAGATTTCGGCTTTTATTTGAACTCCAATGACAAAAATATTAAATTAACCTGGGAGATTAGTGACGAGAAAATTAGTTTTCTTGACTTGGAAATTGCCAGAGAAGGGAGTAAGCTAGTAACCAAAATGCATTTTAAAACTGTAGACAGAAATAGCTACTTACCCTTGGATAGCTGTCATCACACCCCTTGGTTGGAGAACATCCCCAAGGGGCAGTTTTTAAGACTAAGGAGAAATTGCACAAAGACTGAGGTATTTCTGGAACAAGCTAAATTTATTGGCAAAAGATTTGTTGAAAAGGGCTATAAAGAGGACTATATTGAGAAAAAAATTAAAGATGTCGCCGCCCTAGACAGAGTTACCCTTATCCAGGACTCTGTAAAGAATAATGCCTTTGCTGGAAAAGTACCACTGATAATGGACTATAGTGTCCAGCATAAGCAGCTTGAAGCAATTTGTAAAAAATATTGGCATATCGTGAAAGCCGATCGACATTTGTCATCAATTTTACCAGAAAAACCAATATTCACATACAGAAGGGCCCCCACTCTAAGAGACATGATAGCTAAGAATGTATTGGATCCACCGGAGAAAAAGAGTTTCTCATTTTTTAATGAAAAAGGATACTACCCCTGCAAGAGATGCTATACATGCAAACATACAAAAGAGAGTAAAAAGAAAAAGGAAGGCTTTAAATCCAGTGTCACAGGTAAAGAATACAAAATTAAAGATTTTATTTCCTGTGACACGGAAGGGGTAGTGTACCTTCTTGAATGTCCATGCAAAATACAGTATGTTGGCAGAACTAAAAGAAATTTATGGAAAAGATTACGTGAACATACACAAAACATAAAAAATGGGTACCCCAAACACAGTTTGTCCCGCCATTATGAACGTTACCATAATAAAGACCCCTCCTCTTTAATGGTATGGGGCATTGAGAAATATAAACCGCACTGGAGAGGGGACAATAAAGTGCAAAAAATCAGCCAGGCAGAATCTCGCTGGATACACGAATTATGCACTTTAATACCTCATGGACACAATGTGGAATTTGATTTGAATTGTTTTATATCCAATTACTAGAAGTCTATCTCCATCTCCACTTTTTTTAGATCTTTTTATCATTTTAATGATTTTAATGAAGTAGTTGATAATTATTTTAACATTACAGATTCTGACCCCCATTCTTCATGTTTTTACTATCTGGTTTTATTTGGAATTTGTCTATATCAGTATATTATTTATTCTTTTTACTGAGCTAGATTATTGGTCCACAAGCATTAGTTTTATTAACTATTATGCGTGGTTATTGCTCTAATTGACCAGGATTTGTCTAGATAGGATGTTTATTGAGCTATCTGGACATATTGGTCAAACACTTTGTTTTTCTCCTTTGGTTCAAATGTGAATTGTTTATTTCCAGCTCAATTAGAGGTTGTCTTTACCCTCTGCCTATGTTGAACACATCTTGTAATACTATGTATTGACCACCAGGGTGAGTACTCTGAGCGCGGTTTTATTAGTATTCATTCTATCTTTATTTTAAATTTTTTTCAGTTATATAAACATTGCTAGAAGTCCTTGTACTTCACATCAGGAATTTGATTATTAAATACTGTAGTTTGTATGTATTAGGATGCCGCCTTGGCGCTATTTAAGTCACCTCTATACCAGCCGCTCTCCATCCTATGAGTAAGCAACGTTGATCAGTTGCGATACGCGTGAGGACGTGGAGGAGCTGCTGGTGACGTCACCCGCTCGCGGCCGTAGAGCGGGAGACACTAAGATTGTACACGCCGACTTTTTACCACTAGAAATGTGAGTGTCTACTTGTTTTTTAATAAAATGCTTTGATGTTACTACACTATGGAGGCTCCCCTTGCTTTATATTTCCTCTGAGAGACTGCAATCATCCGTGACCGAGTCGTGGGATTGAAGGGCTGGATGAACAGCAGACTGCCTGTGAGACATCCATTTAGGCTTAATTACAAGCCGCTCTGAGGTAAGGGGCTGGAACACCTAGTCTGTCGGACACTTCTGGGAAGCCTGATGGTGGAAGTTTTTTAAGCATGCATGCACATCCAGCATAGATCACTGAATGCTGTGGATATAAGGATTTGTGATTTGGAGCACATTTTTACACTGAACATTTATTTATGATTGTGTATTTTTCATCATTTTATGCACTGTGACATTTTATTATTATCACTTTGCTTTTATTTTAACCTCATTTGGTGAATTTTAGAGACATTGTTATTTGTTTCACTGGACATTTTTTTCACATATAGATTTTATTTTTATTTTCATGCTCAATTTTTTGCATGTCGTTTTAATACTTCGGATCACTTTGGAACTTGTTGCACTTTAATCATTGCACGCTGCACTTTAATGGACTATTGTTTTTGGTGTTTTTATATATTGGATTTGTTTTTTCACAATTATCGATGTTCATTTAGTTACTTTATTATTCATTTTTGATTGGATTGATGCAACATTGTGCAGTGGCTTGGCACAGCTGTTCACTTATCACTTATTATTATTTACCACTACCAATACCCTCCACATTTCTATTGATGTTGGATGGTATTCCAGGATTTACCCAGAGTGGAACACATTTTTCACATCCATTGGAGGATTCACCACGGAATTTTTTCTCTATTACTTTATGGGTTTAGTGATGAGAATATTTATTGCTTATTAGTTTTTTTAGTGTTTTTAGCGCCATTACACCTACCATTATTCATATCTGTCTTGAGTGTGAGAACACTTTTTGTCGTGGCTGCTATTTATTTATTTTAATTTTAGTTCAGAATTATCCTTGATTAGGTTGATTTGCGCATTGGTTCCCCCTCTTATTAGGCTGGATTCATAGCCTGGGTGACAAGTCTGAAAAGTTCTCGGGGGCGGTTTAGGGCATCGGTGATGACAGTTGAAAAGTAATTTTTTTTGCCTTTAAAAAATTCTTTATGGTATTTATTTGTTATTGCCTTGTAGATGGCATGGTTTTCCTCGGAAGAGCTTCTTTTCCAGGCAGCTTCGGCCCTCCTGCGCTCTTGCTTCAGCAATGACAGCTGGTCGTTGAACCAGCTGGAATTGTTTTTTCGGATGCAGATTTTGCGTTTTGGCGCTGCTGAGTCAGCTGACTGCAGCAGAGCCTTGTTGATGGCATCCAGGGTTTCTGTGGTTGTTAGGTGTGGTTGGATTCTTTTTATTTTGTTTTTTAATATTGTTTTGAAGAGCTCTGAATGGAGCTTCTTCTGCGATCTCGTCCAGTGCATTGGCCCTGGTTTAGATCTTTTTGTTAAAGGGGCATTTTTGGTAATAATGAACTTGATTACATGGTGGTCAGACCATGGTAACGGCTCATTTTTGAGGATCTTTACTTCCAGATCTTGTCTGAAGATAAGATCAAGTGTGTGCCCTGAAGCATGTGTGGGCCCACATACTAGTTGCTGCAGACCCAGTCCTTCCAAGTGGTCAATGCAAGCGTCGGCGATGGGGTCCTGTGAGGAATTTGCCCACAGGTTGAAATCTCCAAGCAGCAAGAGGTGTTTGCTGCTTAGGGTATAAGTGGAAATTAATTCTGTTAAAGATGGGAAAAACTGAGATTTTGGACCGGGTGGTCTGTAGCAGAGTAGGATATAGACGGTCTCCTCGGGGTTTGTTTGAAGTTGTAGAGAAAGGGTTTCCATGAGTGGAAGCGGGTTCTGAAGGACTGGTTTAGTGATCACGAGGTGAGTCTTGTGGATCACCGCCAGGCCTCCTCTTCTTTGCCCTACTCTATTTTCCGTTATGATGCGATAATTTTCAGGCACCAGTTCGTCTAGGATGGTGTTACAGTCCGCTGTGAGACAGCTTTCTGTAATAAAGAGACAGTCTAAATCACATTGTAGGATGAGATCATGGTTTTCTAAACGGTGCCTTACTGCCGATCTTGTGTTGACCAAAGCGCATGATATGCGCTTTGGTTGGGATATTGGGAAGTGGTGTTTGACTGCCGATCGTCGATTGATTCTAAACAGGTGCTCGCTCCTTAGGGCTTTTTTGGTGGCGACTGGTAATATTGAGGCAAACGGCTTTAACCCCAGAATGGTTTCTGCCGAGTATCTCATGATACTGATGTACTGGGGGCAGATGTCTAACATGGGTAGGGGATTTTTGGTGATGGGTGGGGGGAGGTTACGCTAAAACCTGCCTCCCTGTTTGATCCAGAGGAAGGCGAAAAAACCCCGGTCCGTGCAATGCCAATAAGCCGCGTCTGGGGAAACAAATTCCTTCCTGATCCCCTGGGGGCGATCGGAGGAGTCCCTGGATCAAAGAGCAATTTGCATGTAAGTAAGGGGGGGTGGGGGGCCCAGATTACAGGGGGTGTAGCAAGATGGATGCAGGAGTGAGGATTTCAGGGGCCCAGCCAGGGGTGTGTGGCTGGGGGGCCCGAATCACCACTCCTAAGGTAGCCCAGAAATGGCAGGTGATGGAATGGGGAACCTGCTGGGGGTACAGGTGGGCTAGTTCCTGTTTGAGGATTATTTGGGGTTTGCTGGGGAGAACTGAGCGGCGTGCCGCTAGGCCGCGGGTGAAGCCGCGGTCTTTCCTATATTCTCAGCCGCCGAACAGTTCCACGAGGTGGCGCGAGGGTCACCTCCGCAGCTATTCCTGAAAAGGACGGCCGCCAGCGGTGCACAGTGAGGTGAGAGAGAAGGCCCTGTATCAGGGGCTTACCTTGAGGCCGGATTCCTGGGAGACAGGGGAGAGACCAGGTGGGAACGCAGGGGATCCAGGGAAGGCGGATCGTGGGGCAGAGAGAGTCTGGCAGTGGACACTGCGGCTGGGGGTGGAAAGCCCTGCCTATCTGGCTCTGGGAGCCGTGTGTCCTGCGGAGGCTGCGGTGGAGGAAAGGGGGGGGGCAGTGGGGAAAGCCAGGGGAGAAAAAAAAAACAGGGGGAGAGAGTCTGCCGCGGAGGGCTGGGAGAGCACCGGCCTGCCTAGCTGTTAGCTGCTTCAGAGTGCGAGAGGATGAGTCACTGGAGGTCAGGTGAGAGGAGCTCTCATGCACACGTCCGTCTGCTAGACCAATGTGCCTGCTGAGTGTCTACAGGACTCGCTCGCTTCAGTTCAGCTAGTGTTAACCACTGGCATTTTTATAGTAATCCAATGCATTTTTATAGCACTGATTGCTATAAAAATGCCAATGGTCCCAAAAATGTGTCAAAGGTGTCCGAAGTGTCTGCCATAATGTCGCAGTACCGAAAAAAAATCGCTGATTGCCGCCATTACTAGTAAAAAAAAATATTAATAAAAATGCCATAAAAATACCCCCTATTTTGTAAACGCTATAACTTTTGCGCAAACCAATCAAAAAACGCATATTGCAAAATTTGTTTATGAAAAATATGTAGAAGAATACGTATCGGTCTAAACTGAGGGAAAAAAAGTTTTTTTATACATTTTTGGGGGATATTTATTATAGCAAAAAGTAAAAAATATTTTTTTTTTCAAATTTGTCGCTCTATTTTTGTTTATAGCCCAAAAACTAAAAACCGCAGAGGTGATAAAATAGCACCAAAAGAAAGCTCTATTTGTGGGGAAAAAAGGACGCCAATTGTGTTTGGGAGCCTCGTCGCACGACCGCGCAATTGTCAGTTAAAACGATGCAGTGCCAAATCGCAAAAAGTGCTCTGGTCTTTGACCAGCAATATGGTCCGGGGGTTAAGTGGTTAATAATTAATCCTCCTCTTTTCAGATCACCTATGGGGCCACCGATTACACATTAAGTGACAGACGCCTTTACTCACATGTTTTCAGGACCGTTCAGAATGATTATGTCCATTATTTAGCAATTGCCAAACTAGTGAAATATTTTGGCTGGAATTGGGTTGGAATACTTTTTTCAGATGATGACACCGGAGAGAATGAAGCTCAAATTCTGAAGAGACATTTGGCTTCCCAGGAGATTTGTGTGGCTTTTGAAAAAAGAATAACTGCAAATTTAGCTACAATACGTCATTGGACAGACACACTTCGTAAAGTACGATGTAACGTTTTAATACTTTGCGGTTCCTTCACAAGCAATGCTCGGCTATACCTTTCTGAATACACTCAGATCAATATAAACAATATTCTTATCCTTCCCCCAGGCTGGACTTTAGATGGAATCAAGATAATAACTGTTTTCATAGATTTTATAACAAGTTTGTCTTTACGGTTTTCTGATCCACAAATTCTTAGAGATGAAATTATGTTTGATGTCAATTTATTGTCAAGACATTCACACATTGGGCAGATATTGGATGATCTGATCGTTACATTTTACAATATAACATCAACTGAAAATGGAAAAAATATTTATTTCCCAAACGTTCCTATTTCTAGACAGAATATATTAAGAATGATTGTTTTAAGCATTGACAAAAGTTTGCTTTCTAGAGAATCTCTACGAGTGTATATTGCAGTAGAAGCTATGGCTGAAGCTATACATTTGCTCAACAAGTTTAATCACCATTTTAATATTAACAGATTTAATCAGGTAAACTTAGTTTGAAATGTATTTGTTGGGTGAGCGCAGGCCAGTGGAGGAATTGGCAAAGAGGATTGTTGGTTGATGACCTGTTGGTAAGGTAGATGAGTCTAGTAGCAGCACTATAGATGGGATGACCTGTGTAGCGGTAGGCCAATGAGGGGGAGGTTGCTAAAGTCGAGGTGAGGGATAACAAGGAAAATTGTAGCTTGGTGGTGACATTGATAAGAAGCAGGGCCGGACTGAGAAAAGAAAAACAGCCCTGGAAATAGTTTCATACCAGCCCGCCCCATAGCATCATTATACCAGCCCAACAGCGTAACGTCATTATTTGCTTGTTCATAAAAAAGGGAAAACATGCATTTTAAAGCACATTTGAAGAGCGCATTATATATAGATAAGACAGATATGAAAGCACATAGGGCTAGGCAGAGGTGTATCTTGTCCTAGGCCTAAGGCGGCACTTTGCGAAACGCCCCCACCCCCCACACGAAAACCCCCCCACCCGTCTTCCCAACTCAGAGGCAGCCACCCGCCCGCTCAGATTGCTTCCCGCGGAGCAGCCGGCTGCCGCCTCCCGCGGCTGGCTGCCTTTCTGTTTGTCACAGGAGCACGCCGCATACTGTGGGGAACGACTGCCAGTGCCACCCCCATAAATGGAACGATCAATGGGCCATCTGTTTAGCTGGTGGAGGCGGAGCCTAATGCTCCACCTACCAGCCTTCGTGTGGCGTCTGCTCTGGTCGGGAGGAGAGGAGAGGAGGAGGAGCGAGAGAGAGGGGAGAAGTTGAACGATGGTGGACAGACGGTGGACCGTGCAGGAAAACAAACAGATCAGGCAGAACTCGGAACTTACCAGGTACAATTTGATGAGAGGCTGAGCAAGGGATAATGATGTATTTGTAATCAAAACAGGACCAATTTACTGTTCGGCGAAAATAGCAGCCCGCCAGACCGTATGTCCGCAGTATCATCTGGTAATCTAATGCAGTATGTCCGCAGTATCATCTGGTAATCTAATGCAGTATGTCCGCAGTATCTGGTAATCTAATGCAGTATGTCCGCAGTCTCTGGTAATCTAATGCAGTATGTCCGCAGTATCTGGTAATCTAATGCAGTATGTCCGAAGTCTCTGGTAATCTAATGCAGTATGTCCGCAGTATCTGGTAATCTAATGAAGTATGTCCGCAGTATCTGGTAATCTAATGCAGTATGGCCGCAGTCTCTGGTAATCTAATGCAGTATGGCCGCAGTATCTGGTAATCTAATGCAGTATGTCTGCAGTATCTGGTAATCTAATGCAGTCTCTGGTAATCATGTGCAGTATGTCCGCAGTCTCTGGTAATCTAATGCAGTATTTTCGCAGTCTCTGGTAATCTCGTGCAGTATGTCCACAGTATCATCTGGTAATCTAATGCAGTATGTCCGCAGTATATGGTAATCTAATGCAGTATGTCTGCAGTATCTGGTAATCTTGTGCAGTATGTCCGCAGTCTCTGGTAATCTAATGCAGTATGTCCGCAGTCTCTGGTAATCTTGTGCAGTATGTCTGCAGTTAATTAAAGTGATCTAAGCTAATAAAAACATCATCATGTCAGTTTCATTATGGAGTGATTGATGTAAGTATGGAGTAAACGGTGTGTGATTGTGTGTGCTAATTCAGAGAGGAAGAGGTGGAGCATAAATAGGAAGGGGTGCGGTTTACATATGACAGGGCGGGTCTTACATAGGAAGGGTTGTGTCACTGACAGGAAGGGTGGGTCGTTTTCAAATTAGGGGGTGCATGAGTTTAGTCAGGCCTAGGGCAACACAAAACCTAAATACACCTCTGGGGCTAGGGATAGGCAAACTTCAGTTAAAAGTAGTAAAAGTGGAGCAATCATCAAGGGGGACACCTGGGACTCTGGGAATGTGGGGGGGGGGGGGACTCTGATGATCAGAGACGAACTTCCGCAGAAAGAATTCTCTAAGGTAAGATCGGGTGGGGTTACTGATATAATATAATATATACCTTTATATCAGTTGTGCCCCCTTACATTATTGTATTTTCTCCCCCCTTACATCAGTGACCCCCCCTCAGACTGGCCTGGTGGTGCCATCACTGACCTCTTCTCAGGGGCACCGTGCAAGGATCAGTCTGTTGGTTCCAGCTTGGTGGCTCTGATTTTCCTATAGTCACCTCTCCATAGTCCACACATGTCTGACTTCTCCCATCACCCCAACCCGGCGGTACTCCCATTCTTGACTCCTCTTCAGAGTCCCTCAGAGACTGCAGACCTGATATAAGACAAGAGATGGTCAGAGGTTGTGCACATGATACAAGAGATGGTTAGAGGCTGTGGGCATAGTACAGGAGATGGTCAGAGGCTGTGGGCGTAGTACAGGAAAATGTCAAGATGTCAGACTGAGGACATGATACTAAAGATTTTAAGAGAATGTAGACATGATACAGGAGATGGTCAGAGACTGCAGACAAGGTACAAGAGATGGTCAGAGACTGCAGACAAGGTACAAGAGATGGTCAGAGACTGCAGACAAGGTACAAGAGATGGTCAGAGACTGTGCGGACATGATACAGGAGATGGTCAGAGACTACGGACATGATACAAGAGATGGTCAAAGACTGCGGACACGATACAAGAGATCAATGCAGCCTCACCAGTGCCTATCAAATGCAGCCTCACTGTGCCCATCGATGCAGCCTATGTGCCCGTCAATTCAGCCTCTGTGCCCGTCAATGCAGTCTCACTGTGCCCATCCATGCAGTCTCACTGTGCCCATCCATGCAGTATCACTGTGCCCATCCATGCAGTCTCACTGTGCCCATCCATGCAGTCTCACTGTGCCCATCATTGCAGCCTCACCGTGCCCATCATTGCAGCCTCACTGTGCCCATCATTGCCACCTTACTGTGCCCATCATTGCAGCCTTACTGTGCCCATCATTGCCGCCTTACTGTTCCCATCATTGCCGCCTCACTGTGCCCATCATTACAGCCTTACTGTGCCCATCATTGCAGCCTCACAGTGCCCATAATTGTCGCCTCACCGTGCCCATAATTGCCGCCTCACCATGCCCATCATTGCCCCCTTACTGTGCCCTCATTACAACCTCACTGTGCCCTCATTGTCGCCTTACTGTACCCATTGTTGCCACCTTACTGTGCCCTCATTGCAGCCTCACTGTGCCCATTATTACTGTCTTATTACTGTGCCCTCATTACAGCCTCACTGTGCATCATTGCCACCTTATTGTACCCATCATTGCCGCCTTACCGTGCCCTCATTGCAGCCTCACCGTGCCCATCATTGCCACCTTACTGTGCCCTCATGGCAGCCTCACCGTTCCCATCATTGACGCCTCACCATGCCCATCATTGTCGCCTTACTTTGCCCTTATTGCAGCCTTACTGTGCCCTCATTGCCGCTCAGAGAAGAAAAAGCAATGCCACTCTCAAAGCACAACATTCATGTGATACACACCCTTAATGAGGCACGCAGGTGGAGGCTCTGCATAGGATCAGAGAACAAACGTAAAAACCTGGATGGCCGCACTCCGATGCAACACCTTTATTTATGTTAAAATCCAATACATGACAGTCAGTCCATACAGTACAGAAGGGGGGAATACCTGCAGCTGACGCGTTTCACACCTCAATTTGGTGTTTAGCCATAGCTAATGTGACAATAAAAAAAATGTGAATATATATACGGTGGTGGCCAATAAGATGCAAAGTGCCCCTATAGACACTCCCATATGCATGATCAAATCAGGGGATATGGAACAGCTGTGACAAGGTGAATATGTTCAGATACCCTAGATAATGGACCTTCCATGCATTAAAAACATACACCTGGCTGCAGTAATACGTTTTATATGTCAAACTTAAGAAACATGTGTGTGTATGTCTCCTTAAGAAGTGGGTGATGCTTCACGAAACACATAGAGACAGTTCAAAGAATGCACTAATTTAAGTGCCCCTGCAATTTTGTTATTTTATATAACTACCAGGAATATTTTTATATTGTGACATGCCAGAATCCTCCTCCTCCCTCTCCTCTTGTGTGTTCTGTTGCATTGCAAGAATGGTATCTGCATAAAGCGGGCCTTGAGAGAAAAGGAAGTCAACCTCTTCGGCCCCATCCGTTTCCGCGGATAAATCCTCTCGAGGATTTCGGCGGATTTTCATGCGATGGAGTGTACACACCATCGCATTGAAATCCGCGCCGAAATCCTCTGGTGATGACGTGTCGCGCCGTCGCCGCGATTATGAGGCGGCGACGTGCGCGACGCTGTCATATAAGGAATTCCACGCATGCGTCGAATCATTACGACGCATGCGGGGGATCCCTTCGGACGGATGGATCCGGTGAGTCTGTACAGACCAGCGGATCCATCCGTTGGGATGGACTCCAGCAGATGGATTTGTTCTGCATGTCAGCGAATATCCGATCTGCTGGAATCCATCCCAGGGGAGAAATATCCGCGGAAACAGATCTGCTGGCGTGTACACACCATAGGATCTATCCGCTGAAACCCATCTGCTAGGATTTTTCAGCGGATGGATTCTATGGTGTGTACGGGGCCTTCCTCTCGCTGATTTGCCTCAGGTGTCCTGTCCATAATGCCACCAGAGTATGCTCCAGCAGGAACACAAGAGGGATTGTGTCACAGAGACATTCATTGTCACGGCTCACCATCCTTTTTGCCTCCTCAAATGATGACAGTACAGATCATGCATCCTCCCTCTTTCTCACCATATTTTCCCGTTATTATGTTCCATCACAGCTCTTATGGCTTTCTGGAGATTCCCCACCCTATCCTGGATTGGCTACATTCATGCAGTCAAGATGACTGTCCTCCCAAATATCATATTTATTTTGGGTCCGTCCAGTTAGAGTCCTTGAATTTTACCTATACTTCTTCCAGAATAGAATCCTCTCCTTTATTTGGGTCCACAAGCACCCCAGGGTCTCACGCTCTACCCTATATGCCCACCGGTTGTGAGGAGGGCTGGGAGTCCCAAACGTTACAAAATACTACCAAGCAGCACAACTCTCCCAGTTCACCCTGCTCCAGGCCACATCTGACATCCCTCTATGGTTTCTTCTGGAGATTGCAATCTGTGCACCAGTCCCATCTGCGCCCTCCTTCCCAAAACTTTGCCTTCCTCTATTAGACCCCAATGGCTCATAGCCTAAAGCTTTGGGTCTTAGTCTGGCACTGTGGCAGGCTCATGTCTCCATTCCTCCCACTCTTCTCTCTTTTGAACAACCACATGTTTCCCCCAGGCTTAGAACAACCGCATGTCTTTTAATGGTAGCCCGCTAACGCGTTCTCGCAGGTCCGGCACTTTCTCGGATCTCGCGCGTTCTCCTCCAGGTCCTCGAGACCCATGAAGCTCCTTCAGTTGAGTTTTATGGCTACCTCCAATTGCGACTCTGGATATATTTACTCAGACTGTGTGGAGGGCGCTAAAACACTCAGTGCTAATAAATATTAAACCAAGCATCCGTTGTTGCAAACTATAGTATGATAGTCTATTCCATTATGTGATTGTTATGCTTTAGTGTTTAGCTTAAACGGCACCGCGGCTGCTTCTCACTTCACCTTTCTATTTTGGACCAATCAGCAGTCCCTTTGAGACTACAAATACTGTCATGCAATAGTGATCGGGCACGCCCCCCTGAAGACGTTGTACCCGACGAAACGTACGTCGGAGGCGGACCCGATCACGTGACGTGCCTCCCTGCCCGTACGAGCTGTCAGCTGGGACGCCGAGCCGTGCTACGGAGCTAGCACCGGATCAGACGACCCTGCTTTCTACTGCACCGCAAGGTAGCGGTGATACGCCTGCAGCCCCAGTGCCGGGTAGGCACTTTTAGAAGTAAGAGGCCATCCAGGCCATTTGTCTTTTGTTTTTTACATATGGTTTTTATTTACAATAAATTTTAAGCGATAATACACTATTGGCATCTCCATTGCCTTTCTTTTTTCATTTATATCCTATCTGGAATCCCTGGCATTGAGGCTATTATTGATTTCCTGTCCGATGTGCATGCAGGCACAATCCTGCATATGCCTGGCAGACTATTGTTTAACTATAATAGTCCACTATTTCTGGTAAGCACATTTGTTTGCTTCAACACCAATCTAAGGGTGATTAAGAAGACTGGATTTGTTGGTGACGGCTTTCCTTTTCCCTTTTTTTGCACTTAAAGAATATTCAAGAAAAAAGATTTGTTTTTTCTTTTTCTTTTTCTTTTACATGTTATGGATTAACTGAACACTTATTGGGACTTTTATGAGATTCTGAGGGGTCTTTTTTTGGACACAGAGACTCTTTTTGGATTTTATTATTACATTATCATTATATTTACTATTCATAATTTAAGTATATTGTATTTAAATTTCACCCAGCACGCTGGTTTAATATTTATTAGCACTGAGTGTTTTAGCGCCCTCCACACATTTTTTCAACTATCACAATCAGTATTGTTTTTGAGGAGCAGCTTTTATTTTTATTTTCTAAACTTCCAATTTAAATCATTATGTTTGGCGCTGAATGTTAATTTTACACTATATTTACTCAGACGCCATGATACTTTCCCATGCCAGAAAACACCCTTTGAATATATTTGTCTGAATTCCCCAAGAGCCCCAGGCACCATCTCCTTGATATTTTCCTCCCTCAATTGCAGCAGTACCACAGCCTCACTATCCTATGTATCAAGATGGGAACCAGACCTATCCCCCATTGATTTGGCAGATTGGAGTAAAGCCTGGTCCAATATTGCAAAGTGCTCCTTTAATACAACCACTCAGTGCACTTATACTGGTATTGGGTCCCTGCCCGCATTGGCAAATCGCACCCATCCTACTATGATAGATGTTTTCACTGATGCGGCCATCGAGGAGACAAACTTCATATCTGGTGGTCCTGCCCACGTCTGGTGGGATTTTGGTCAAGGGTCTGTGGACTGTTGTTCACCCTCTTCCATGCATCTATATTTAAAGACTCCAAATTAGTACTGCTTCACTGCCCAATCCTGGGTCTCTTTTTATACCAACAGAAGCTGGCCACCTATCTATTTACAGCTGCTAAACGCGCAATAGCCGGGGCCTGGAAAAGCCAGCTGTTTCTTTTGAGGAGGTGAGGAGCATCCTGACGACCCTCATGATCAATGAGGAGATAAGTAGTATTCTCCATGACTCTCACACTAAATTTCTTAAGGTTTGGGCCCTGTGGTGGTCTTACGCTTTTCCTACTCTGCATCTGACCAGCCTAGGCCTGTCTAATTGACCCAGCTCATTCCCCAGCCTGGGGGACCTTTCTCCCTTTACCCCCTTTCTCTTCCACCATCTTTTTTCTTATCTCTCTCATTCCCCCCTGTCTCTTGGACTGCCCCCAATTTTTTTCATTCTTCCCCATAACCTCTTTAAATACCCAGTCTTTTTCTGTGGTTTATTCCACACCTCAGCCCCTGAGCCCTTAGGCTTAGGCACCCTATGTTGATCAGGGGGCACCTGTTAATCAATAGTACAGGTGATACTCGAAAAATTTGAATATTGTGCAAAAGTTCATTTATTTCGCTAATGCAACTTAAAAGGTGAAACTAATATATGAGCTGGACTCATGACATGCAAAGCAAGATAGTTCAAGCCGTGATTTGTCATAATTGTGATGATTATGGCTTACAGCTCATGAAAACCCCAAATTCACAATCTCAGAAAATTTGAATATTGTGAAAAGGTACAATATTCTAGGCTCAAAGGGGCAGATTCACAGAAGAAATACGCTGGAGTATCTACTGATACTGTATACTGATACTGTATTTTCAAATTTGCCGCGTTGTATCTTTAGTTTGAATCCTCAAACCAAGATACGACGGCTTTTGGCATCGATCCGACAGGCGTACGGCTTCGTACGCCTTCGGATCGGGTATGCTAATTAGCTGTTTACGGTGATCCACGAAGGTACGCGCGTTCGGCGCATTCTCTTACGTCGTCGCTAGTCAGCTTTTCCCGGCGTAAAGTTACAGCTGCTATTTGTTGGCCTATCTTTAGATGTCCCATGTTAAAGTATGGCCGTCGTTCCCGCATCGAATTTTCAAAATGTTTTTTTGCGTAAGTCGTCCGGGAATAGGAAAGGACGTAACGCACGTCGCCGTTCAAAAAATTACGTTGGTGCGACGTCATTTCGCGCAAAGCACGGCGGAAAATTTCAAAGCGGAGCATGCGCAGTATGTTCGGCGCGGGAACGCACCTAATTTAAATGATACACGCCCCATTTGAAACTATGCCGCCGCAAGTTTACAGGCAAGTGCTTTGTGAATCAAGCACTTGCCCGTAAAACTTGCGGCGGTGTAACGTAAATGACATACGTTACTCCGCCGCAGATCTACGTGAATCTGCCCCAAAGTGTCCCACTCTAATCAGCTAATTAAGCCATAACACCTGCAAAGGGTTCCTGAGTCTTTAAATGGTCTCTCAGTCTGGTTCAGTAGGAATCACAATCATGGGAAAGACTGCTGACCTGACAGTTGTGCAGAAAACCATCATTGACAGACTCCATAAGGAGGGAAAGCCTCAAAAGGTAATTGCAAAAGAAGTTGGATCTTCCCAAAGTGCTGTATCAAAGCACATTAATAGAAAGTTATGTGGAAGGGAAAAGTGTGGAAGAAAAAGGTGAACAAGCAGCAGGGATGACCGCAGCCTGGAGAGGATTGTCAGGAAAAGGCCATTCAAAAGTTTTGGGGACTTTCACAAGGAATGGACTGAGGCTGGAGTCAGTGCATTAAGAGCCACCACACACAGACGGAACATGGGCTTCAAATGTCGTATTCCTATTGTCAAGCCTCCTGAACAACAAACAACTTCATAAGCGTCTTACCTGGGCTAAAGAAAAACAGACCTGGTCTGGTGCTCAGTGTCCCAAAGTCCTCTTTTCTAATGAGAGCAAATTTTGCATCTCATTTGGAAACCAAGGAGCCGGAGTATGGAGGAAGAATGGAGAGGCACACACTGCAAGATGCTTGAAGTCCAGTGTGAAGTTTCCACAGTCTGTTGATTTGGGGAGCCATGTCATCTGCTGGTGTTGGTCCTCTGTGCTTCATTAAGTCCGGGGGCACAGCAGCCGTCTACCAGGAGATTTTGGAGCACTTCATGCTTCTTTCCGCAGTCGAGCTCTATGGGGATGCTGACTTCATTTTCCAGCAGGACTTGGCACCTCCCTCACACTGCCAAAAGCACCAAAACCTGGTTCAATGACCGTGGGATTACTGTGCTTGATTGGCCAGCAAACTCGCCTGACCTGAACCCCATAGAGAATAGATGGGGCATTGATAAGAGGAAATGAGAGACATGAGACCCAACAATGCAGAAGAGTTGAAGGCCGCTATTGAAGCATCCTGGTCTTCCCTAACACCTCAGCAGTGCCACAGGCTGATCGCTTCCATGCTACATGACATTGAGGCAGTAATTGCTGAAAAAGAGGCCCAAACCAAGTACTGAGCACATATGCATGCTTCTACTAATCAGAGATCCGATATTGTTCTATGTATAATCCTTGTTTTATTGATTGCATGTAATATTCAAATTTTCTGAGATTGTGGATTTGCGGTTTTCATGAGATGTAAGCCTTAATCATCACAATGATGACAAATCACGGCTTGAAATATCTTGCTTTGCATGTAATGAGTCTCTCTCATATATTAGTCAGCATCCCCATAGAGCTTGTCTGCGGAAGGAAACATGAAGTGCTCCAAAATCTCCTGGTAGACGGCTGCGGTGACCCCGGACTTAATGAAGCACAATGGACCAACACCAGCAATACGACATTTGAAGCCCATGTTCCGTCTGTGTGTGGTGGCTCTTGATGCACTGACTCCAGCCTCAGTCCATTCCTTGTGAAAGTCCCCAAAACTTTTAAATGGCCTTTTCCTGACAATCCTCTCCAGGCTGCGGTCATCCCTGCTGCTTGTGCACCTTTTTCTTCCACACTTTTCTCTTCCACATAACTTTCTATTAATGTGCTTTGATACAGCACTTTGGGGAAGATCCAACTTTTTTTACAATTACCTTTTGAGGCTTTTCCTCCTTATGGAGGGTGTCAATGATGGTTTTCTGCACAACTGTCAGGTCAGAAGTCTTTCCCATGATTGTGATTCCTACTGAACCAGACTGAGAGACCATTTAAAGACTCAGGAACCTTTTGAAGGTGTTATGGCTTAATTAGCTGATTAGAGTGGGACACTTTGAGCCTAGAATATTGCACCGTTTCACAATATTCAAATTTTCTGAGATTGTGAATTTGGGGTTTTCATGAGCTGTAAGCCGTAATCATCACCATTATGACATATCACGGCTTGAACTATCTTGCTTTGCATGTAATAAGTATATCTCATATATTAGTTTCACCTTTTAAGTTGCATTAGTGAAATAAATGAACTTTTGCATGATATTCTAATTTTTCGAGTATCACCTGTAAGTACCTGACTAAGCCTACCTTTGGTATCCCCTGCGTGTACAGAAAATCAATAAAACATTATTTCATTTAAATAAGGCATATAATATAAATAGAAAGATTTTATTTAAAAAAAATGTGTTGATAATATAAACAAATTATACTTCAGTTTTAACTTGTTTGAGTTTTTTTTTCTGTCCTCTAGTTGCATAAATATGTGAAAAAAATCAAAAATCCATTTAAGACGGAAGACAGAATGACCTTCTTTGATGAAAATGGTGAATTTCCTTTCCACTACAAAATAATAAATTGGATGAAGTCTTACCGCCACTTTATATCAAGTGTTACTGACGTTGGTTTGTACACACCATGGGCTAAAGAAGAAGACCAACTTTACATTGACCCCAACAATATAACATGGGATAAAGACAACAATACGGTGAGGAGGAGCACATGTGACACTCACTTCTCATGACATTGGTCACTCATTCTACAGTTTTCACAAAAGATATGTAAAAATGCATAGTCAAGCAATTTCACTTTATTGCTTCAAATATTATATTAGCCTTATCTGCCCTTCATATATAGGTATAAATAACACAGACAACATAATTTAAACAAGCAAGTAAAATATTTATAGGGATCATTTCTTATTCATACTTAGGGTTAAAATTATTTCAAGTGTATGTAAAGCCCCATACACACTATCAGTTTTCCTGATGGTTTTCTCTTCAGGTTTACCAAAACCATCTAATATGAGGTCAAACCTTAAGCGTTTCAATTTGAATGCAATCAGGCAGGTCCTTGTACTACATGGTTTTGGTAAACCTGAAGAGAAAACCAGCAGGAAAATTGATAGTGTGTATGGGGCTTAACCCATACTCTCTTATTCCTCCTGTTTGTCCCATTGACATCATTTTGTTATACCTGTTCAAACTGAAAAAAATTAACAGGGCAAGCCTGACACCATTTAGTTACACAAATTATTTTATTACACTTCAAAGTGCATGTAAACCTAAAATAATTTTGGGGATCATGTCTCACTGTATTCAGTTTTCTTAAGCAATTCATTTTTTGGTAATCCTTTGCAGTTTCTTTCCCGGAGATCACACCAGTAGCAGCATTTTTTGTAGCAGTGTGAGAAATGTACTACAGCGCTAACTATTAATTAAATTTGAAAGGAAAAAACACAACAAAAATACCCAAATGAAATCGCTACATACATGCAGGTGTACAAAACCAAAATGATACAAAAAAAAAGGAAAAATAGTGATGTGCTGAAATCAACTTTTGCTGATAAAATGTGTACAATGGGCCAGATTCACATAGAAGAGCGGCGGCGTAACATATCGTAGATACGTTACACCGCCGCAATTTTTCATCGCAAGTGCCTGATTCACCAAGCACTTGCGATGAAAACCTACACTGGCGGCCTCCGGCGCAAGGCGGGCCAATTTAAATGGGCGTGTGCCATTTAAATTAGGCGCGCTCCCGCGCCGGACCTACCGCGCATGCTCCGTTTCCGAACTCCCGTCGTGCATTGCCCGCCGTGACGTAATTTATTCGAGCGGCGACGCGCGTAGCGTAATTCCGTATTCCCGGACGGCTTACGCAAACAACGTTATTTTTTAAATTTCGATGCGGGAACGACGGCCATACTTTAGACAGCAATACACTTGCTGACTAAAGTTAGGGCACCAAAAATGACGACTAACTTTGCGATGTGAAACTATACTAGCGGCGACGTAGCGAACGCGACAAACCGTTGTGGATCGCCGTAACTGCTAATTTGCATACCCGACGCTGGTTTACGACGCAAACTCCCCCCAGCGGCGGCCGCGGTATTGCATCTTAAGATCCGACAGTGTAAAACAATTACACCTGTCGGATCTTCTGGCTATCTATGCGTAACTGATTCTATGAATCAGTCGCATAGATAGAAACAGAGATACGACGGCGTATCAGCAGATACGCCGTCGTATCTTCACTGTGAATCTGGCCCAATATGTGCAGAATTGATACCAAAAATACACACTCAGGAGGGTATCAATAAGAAAACACAATAAAAAACAAATGAATTGTGAGATGATCCATAAGTGCAAAAAACAACCTCAAGTGTAGCAAATATTTAGCAAGGAAAGGGTATGTGAACCCATGGGTAGAGAATGCTGCACACCCCTGATATATCTTGAGAAAATATAAAATTACCCCTAGGGGCTTTGTGCTGCAGCAAAGAATAGAAACGTACCAAAAAATATAAAAAAGTATAAATTTATTTAAATATAATGTTCGAAAAAAGCCCCAAACAATGGGGACTCAAGATATGAGCTTAGTGAAAAACATAAGTCATACATGGCAAATAAAAACACAAGGTGGAACAAGTACAAACATAGCATAACAGTACTGTAAGTATACAAATACTATGGGCGAAAAACACCCCTACGCGTTTCGACCTTTTAAAAGTAGCGGTCTTCTTCAGGGACTATTAGTTAGACGCTGCCATAGGTTCTATAAGAAAGAAAATACATACAAAGAGATACATGCAGATAAGTGGAACATAATAACAGAAGAACATAAAGAGGGCCCGCCACCCACAGCCATATAAGTAGATGGCGGGATGCGGGTATTCCTCCTGCAAAAGTGGACTAATGTAGAAAATCCCATTGCCACTCACCCAAGACGTCCACTCGAAGGCGTAGACCCGGACCAGATGAACCAATGCCGCACCATCAAACTTCCCGGAGGGGTATCAGAGGGGTGGAAAGAGGGGAGAGGAGCTCCCCTGGGTCAGTGTGGAGAAGGACTCCGAATTCCGGTGCACCAACAAGAGAGGTACCGCCCGGGCCTATGAGAGGTCACCAGATAGCGCGCCAAAGGGCCGCGCCCCAAGGCGGACCGGGGGGAGGAGGGAAAGGGGGCAGGCGGAAGAGGGGGTGGAGGGCAAGCCGAGGCGGGGAAGGGGCACAGGGGGGGGGGCCCCCCAACGGAGCCGGGGATGGCGGATCAAGGCCAAGCGGGTGAGGACGAGCACACGCGCCCGGCTGGGTCACAGGAGAGCCCGGCACCACCGTGCAAACCGGGATGGGTGGGTTGGGGTGTGGTGGAGCGCTCCCCTCCTTAGGTTGCGGTGAAGACCCTGTAAAATAAATACACGTGTATGTATAAGGCTGGAAAGCATGTCTAGAGAATAAGGGTAGTAAATATGAGTACATGCCAGGGTGAACAAGAAGCCTGATGTATGAACATGGAAGTTACGTGAGCGAGAGAGATGCACAGGGAAGAAAAATAAATAATCAGCGCAGTAAAAATACATAAAACAGAACAAAGGGGGTGTGTGAGTGACTGAGAGAATAACAATAATGGTGCAGTGTGTGGTCTAGTGAAAAAAGTGTGGAAGTGTGTGTGAAGGAATGAGGTAGAGCAGCGGTGTGAGGTAGGAATGCAAAAGAAAAATAAAGAGCAACAAGGGGAAAAAAGAAAAAAAGATGAGAGGGGAATAAGGGGAATATTACAGTGAAAAAGAGAGAAATACAAAAAAATGCTAATGATAGTGATAAATGTGACTGTAAGTGTATGAGTGACCTGTGGTGTGTGTGCATGTGAATGAAACTATAAAACAGGTGAATAAAAGCAGGGTAGGGAAGGAGACTAAGAAAAGGGCTAATGTTGAAACACATAAAAAGTGAAGAAATACCTGTGCTAACTGTGAAGCTCACAGAGATAGGAAGGTCGGATGGTAAAATGGTTAGAGATGTAGCCTTCCTGTTAGGGAGGAGTGTTAAGGCACCTTTGAAGGAGGTGCTAACATCTGTTGAAAAGTAACAAAGTAAAAAAGTAAGAAGATACCAAGGTGGATGGCAAATTTGCAGGGAATGGAAAAGAGAGCCCAAGCTCCCACTTACCTTCCTGCAGCCAAAGTCTGTCGTGACCACCAAACACAGTCGCCGTGGGATCTGAGTTTGTCCCAATGAGGCTGGCTGTTTTTATATGGTATGTCTTAACAGGTGGGGGAGTGCACTCCCTCAACACCTGTGGCAACCCCACCCCATGATGCAGTGGGGGGCGGGCCCGGATGGACCCCAGCCGGCCCGGGAACCACACCCACCGCTGAGGCAGGTGTGAGCATCACCGGAAGATCCCCCCCACACACCCCCCCAACACGCCCCATAGGGAAACCCCCCCACCCACGAGAACGCCACACCCACCCCCCACACGGCCCGCCCCCCCCCCCCCACCCATGCCCACCCGCCGCGTACGCAGCAACACAGCGCGTCTGAGCCGCCATGAGGCGGCAATCGGTGGCCTCCCCGGCGTTCCAGAAGGGACCGTTGGGTCCCCGGTGTACCGACTCCATCCTCCTCGTCCAAGGACGGCATCGCGCAAGCATGCTGGTGGTGAGAGCCGCGCGCGCGGTCACGCGAGACGTCGGCGCCATGACGTCATCGCGACCCCGCACGCACGGCAAAGGCGTGCGCTGGCTGCTAGGGACCTGGGACGCCGCCGGCAGGCGCAGGAGCTCCCCCCAGTGGCCAGCGGGAAGAAGGCCACCAGGGGAAAAGCACAAAAGCCGGGGCCAGCCCAGATATGTGCAGAGTCCCCACCTGCCGTGAGGCCCAGGGAAGGAAAAAAATCTCCTGCTGGCTACCGGACCATATGCACCCATGAGGCCCCCAGGAGAAGGATGATGATGGAAGGATGCGGATATGGTAACGGTCCAGGCCCGGAATCCGAAAAATGGACGTCCTTGGGGGGTGGCAAAAATCTGAAAAGATACTATTAAAGTATATATTAGATGCAGATTGCTGTGCGATCATATTAGGTAAATGCTCCGCATCAAAAGCAGATGCAAAATGCATTAGTATCGTATAAAGAATTAATATACCAAATAAACATATTAATATGAAACAAACAAAATAATATATGTAAAAAAAAAAAGGACAAAAAAGTAACTAAATACGAGAACTGAACATATTGTAAATAAACAGACACACTTGGAGAGAGGATCCAAAAGGGAAAAACCAACTATATGCTGATGGAGGAAAAAACCCTCAAAGAACAAACCGGGGGGGGACAAAGGACGCAAACATGTAGAATGAGAGGTAGGACGCCATTCAAGGCGGCCATAACTCTCCTGCGTCCTAGATTCAGTCGGTTTTCCCGGATGTAAACCCCTTTAAGAAGGGAGCAAAAGAGATGGATTCGTTCAGGCCTGGGTACACCGTGGCATGGAGTTTAAAAATCCACCTTTGCTCACACTGGAGGAGGGCTTTATTCCAGTCGCCGCCCCTGATCGGTATGTGAACTCGATCAATGGCGGCGAAGGTGATTTTAGGCATTTTGTAATTGTGTTTAAAAACCACATGCCTGCCGAGGGGCAGGTATCGGTTTCCAATTTGCATGTTGTATTCGTGCCTGGCTGCACGACGCCAAAATTCTTGTTTAGTCTTGCCAACGTAGAATGCGGTGCATTCACATGACATTAGGTAGACAACTCCGCGGGTCTGGCAGTTAGCGAAATGGTGCGGAAAAAAAATCACACCGTTAGGTAATGGGAAGGATTTCTCCTTATGCATAAGGGGACAATGCGAGCAATGGCCGCATGGAAAAGTTCCAAGTGCGGGACAGTGTTTCTTTGTGGTGGCCCCTTTAAATTCGCTCTGCACTAGCTTGTCTTTAAAAGACATGGCCCTTTTGAAAGTAATGGAAGGAGAACCAGTAACAAATTTGTTGGTCTTTGGATCGTCAACTAGGACTGACCAATAGCGTTTAATGATCTCACAAATCTGTTTGTCCTGTTTCGAAAACCGCATGATGATTCTTGTAGTATCGTTAGACATAGGGGATTTGGGTTGTCCTTTAAAGAGGAGATCAGTGCGAGACCTACAAAAAACATTATTGTAAGCCTTCCTCAAACAGGATCTGCTATAGCCCCTATCCAGGAGTCTATTTTGCAGTTTACCTGCTTCCTCTTTGAATGTGACGTCATTGAAACAATTTCTGCGAATACGTAGGTATTGGCCATAGGGTATTGACTCTTTTAGAGCCAGAGGGTGAAAACTGGTGGCGTGTAGCACCGTGTTGCCGGCCGTGGCCTTGCGGAACAGGGTGCTACCAAGCCTACCGGATGGGGTGGTGAAAACCTTGACATCGAGAAAATCCAGAACATTTTTATCGTAACTCATAGTGAATTTCAAATTATATGAGTTAATATTAATTAAATCAAAAAATTCAACAAGTAATTTCTCAGACCCCTCCCAGACAACGAAGACGTCGTCGATATACCTCAGCCAAACTGATATGTGGCTGGTGTATTCGACAAGGTCCTCGCTGTCCAGGAGGGACTGCTCCCACTCCCCCAGGTACAAATTGGCGTAGGATGGGGCACAACATGTCCCCATCGCTACGCCTTGTACCTGGATGTAGTGGGAGCCGTCAAAAGAAAAGGCGTTATGGTGGAGTATAAACTCCAAACCATCATGAATGAAATCATTGAGTGCCCTGTCGTAGCGAGAGCTCTGTTGGAGGGTACGGGCGATCACGGCCAGACCTTTATGATTGGGAATTGAGCTGTATAAGGCCTCTATGTCAATAGCCACTAAAATAGATTCCGCTGTGTGGGACAATTCATCTATTTTTTGCAAGAAATGAATTGTGTCCTTCGTAAAGGAGGGCAGAGTCAATACGAAAGGTTGTAGATGTGCATCAATTACTCTACTGAGGTTTTCAGTGATGCTCCCATTGCCGGACACTATTAGGCGTCCGGTAGGTACCGTTGGGTTTTTGTGGATCATTGGGAGACTATAGCAAGTCGCCACCCGTGGGTGGCGGGTTCAAGTGAACTCCCAAAGATCCTTAGAAATAGCCCCAGAGGTGTGGGCTGAATCAATAAATTCGTAAAATTCCTTATTGAATCTATTTGCACGGTGGTGCCGGGCCCTCCTGTGACCCAGCCGGGCGCGTGTGCTCGTCCTCACCCGCTTGGCTTTGATCCGCCATCCCCGGCTCCGTTGGGGGCCCCCCTGTGCCCCTTCCCCGCCTCGGCTTGCCCTCCCCCCTCTTCCGCCTGCCCCCCTTTCCCTCCCCCCCCCCGGTCCGCCTCGGGGCGCGGCCCTTTGGCGCGCTATCTGGTGACCTCTCGTAGGCCCGGGCGGTACCTCTCTTGTTGGTGCACCGGAATTCGGAGTCCTTCTCCACACTGACCCAGGGGAGCTCCTCTCCCCTCTTTCCACCCCTCTGATACCCCTCCGGGAAGTTTGATGGTGCGGCATTGGTTCATCTGGTCCGGGTCTACGCCTTCGAGTGGACGTCTTGGGTGAGTGGCAATGGGATTTTCTACATTAGTCCACTTTTGCAGGAGGAATACCCGCATCCTGCCATCTACTTATATGTTCTTCTGTTATTATGTTCCACTTATCTGCATGTATCTCTTTGTATGTATTTTCTTTCTTATAGAACCTATGGCAGCGTCTAACTAATAGTCCCTGAAGAAGACCGCTACTTTTAAAAGGTTGAAACGCGTAGGGGTGTTTTTCGCCCATAGTATTTGTATACTTACAGTACTGTTATGCTATGTTTGTACTTGTTCCACCTTGTGTTTTTATTTGCCATGTATGACTTATGTTTTTCACTAAGCTCATATCTTGAGTCCCCATTGTTTGGGGCTTTTTTCGAACATTATATTTAAATAAATTTATACTTTTTTATATTTTCTGGTACGTTTCTATTCTTTGCTGCAGCACAAAGCCCCTAGGGGTAATTTTCTCTTTTCTCAAGTGTAGCAAATGTCCAGTTCTGAGTAGTAGTACTTATAATACAAAAAGGGGTTCCACACCCACTTGCTTTTTCTTTTTGAGTTATATCGCCCTGAAGCAGCAAGGCGTCCTCATATGCGGTGCCATTTGGAAGCAATTAAGCACCAGTCCACACTTATTAATCTGAAGTTTCAAGGTGTCTGCCTGTGTTTTGTTTGAAAGCTCAACAACACGTCAGCCTGTGATAGCAAGTGGGTGTGGAACCCCTTTTTGTATTATAAGTACTACTACTCAGAACTGGACATTTGCTACACTTGAGGTTGTTTTTTGCACTTATGGATCATCTCACAATTCATTTGTTTTTTATTGTGTTTTCTTATTGATACCCTCCTGAGTGTGTATTTTTGGTATCAATTTTGCACATATTGTACACATATTATCACAAAAGTTGATTTCAGCGCATCACTTTTTTTTCCTTTTTTTTATTTTTTTGTAGCAGGCTGACAACGCTAAACAACTGCCTCAATATTATCATCAGCATTGTCAGTCTGCCATGAGTATTCCTCCAGTGTGGGGGAGTGGCTTAGTGTTGTTCTTGGCAAGATCTCCAGACAATATACAGTATGTTGGCAGCCCTACTGAAAAATAGATTTGGGGTTTGCATGCACTTTAAAGTGCAATGGAAGCAATAGATAAGGAGACACAGTAACATTTTGCAATACACTAATAATGAATTGCCAATGTTATGTCACACAAGGAGACTTAAATTTATTTTTTCACTTCTTTAGATGCTGGAGTCTCTCTGTGTGGACTCTTGTTTGCCCGGATACAGAAAAAAGTCAGGATCTTCAATCCACTCTTGCTGCTATGACTGTGTCCCATGTTCAGAAGGGCAGATATCCAATAAGACTGGTATACCGTATTTATATAGTGTTTTTATTTAGTAATGGTTTTTAACTTTACACTTAAATTCACAGATGTGCAAAAGCAGAGTATATCATGCTCTAGTGGTGCAGGAAATAACGCGTGGGAGGGAGTATTACTACTTGTAACCAGTAGCGACTGGTGCTCAAAATTTTTGGGGGGCGAAAACAAACTGAAAAATACTGAAAACAAAAAACATCAGTTGCTGCCACTGCGCCCATCATATGCAGCCACCTTTGACCCATCATATGCAGCCATTTGTCCTTATCAAATTCAGCCACTTTTGCCCCAACTAATGCAGCTACTTGTGCCCATCAAATGCAGCCATTTGTGCTCATCAAATGCAGCCACTTGTGCCCATCTTATGCAGCCACTTTTGTCCCATCAAATGCAGCCACTTGTGCCCATCAAATGCAGCCACTTATGCTCATCAAATGCAGCCATTTGTGCTCATCAAATGCAGCCATTTGTGCTCATCAAATGCAGCCATTTGTGCTCATCAAATGCAGCCATTTGTGCTCATTAAATGCAGCCACTTGTGCCCATCTTATGCAGCCCCTTTTGTCCTATCAAATGCAGCCACTTGTGCCCATCTTATGCAGCCACTTGGGCCTATCAAATGCAGCCACTTATGCCCATCATATGCAGCCACTTTTGCCCATCATATGCAGCCACTTTTGCCCCCAAACAAATGCAGCCCCTTTTGCCCCATCAAATGCAGCCACTTGGGCCCATCATATGCAGCCACTTGTGCCCAATCAAATGCAGCCACTTGTGCCCAATCAAATGCAGACACTTGTGCCCAATCAAACGCAGCCACGTGTTCCCAATCAAACGCAGCCACTTGTGCTTATAAAATGCAGCCACTTGTGCCCAATCAAATGCAGCCACTTTTGCCATATCATATGCAGCCACTTGTGCTTATCAAATGCAGCCACTTTTGCCCATCATATGCAGCCACCTTTGCTCATTATATGAAGCCACTTAGGCCCATCAAATATAGCCATTTGTGCCCATCAAATGCAGCCACTTGTGCCCATCTTATGAGCCTATGACTCTAATCAGTTGCTTAAAAAAAACACCCCCGCCACTGGAATTCAGGCGCCCGGCATCCGAAAAGGGGCCAGACGCCTAAATAGGAAGTGCCATCAGCGGCCATGGATAGATCCATGCAATGCATGAATCTATCCATTCTGCATAGAGGGGGCTGGCATGACAGAGGAGGTGGTGCCCTTGCGCCATTAATGAACAGGCTGCTTGTAACGTTCAATGTTTTTGGACTATTGAGGGAAACCTTCATGTACACAGAGTTCAGACTAACTACAGACAGTTTACAGGGCTCTTAATGTGTTAAGATCCTAGCACTGAGATTTAGAACTTCCAGTAAAGTCCATACACTACAAGTAAGATATCTTTTAAAGTTTAAATGTAGCTTTCCTCCCCTCCCCAGGGGTGAATCCAGGGGGGGGCAACAGGGTAATTGCCCCCCCCCCCCCGAAAATATTTGACTCCAAGGCTTTCTCTCCCTCCGCTACATATTTATGTTTGGCGAGGTATCGTCTAAATACAGCTGCAGGGACTTTATTTCTGCTTCCCCCACTCCTCGCG
Source organism: Rana temporaria (assembly GCF_905171775.1). Classification (NCBI taxonomy): domain Eukaryota; kingdom Metazoa; phylum Chordata; class Amphibia; order Anura; family Ranidae; genus Rana; species Rana temporaria. Next base: position 23,129,004 of record NC_053489.1, on the reverse strand, counting down.
GCTCCCAGGTGGCTTAATACATATTCAGTGTGCCCCATCAGTTAATTTAGGGGGGCCCAGGCGGTGGCGTTGTTATGGGGGTATAGACTGTGGTGATACTGGGGTCGCCGCTACACACTGTGGGCCAGATTCTTGTAGAATCTGCGGCGGCGAAGCGTAAGCCATTTACACTACGCCGCCGCAAATTACTGGAGCAAGTGCCGTATTCTGCAAGAATTGCTCCGTAATTTGCGGCGGCGTAGTGTAATTGTAAAACGGGGCGGCTTGTATTTAAATTAAGCGTGCCCCCGTGCCGATCGAACTGCCCATGCGCCGGGCGGAAAATGGCCCAGTGCGCATGCTCCAGCTCACGACGGAAAACGTCAATGACGCCGACGTGAGCGTCATTGACATAAAGTCGTATTCGCGAATGACTAACGAAAACGACGGAAAAAGCAGACGCTGACCCGACGCTGTACTTAACATGGCATACAACGGACCTACGTAAACTTGCTCCTCATTATAGCAGGGGCAAGTTTACGCTTACAGAAACGGCGTAAAATCACTGCGTCGTCCGCGCGTACATTCGGGAATCTCGTGTAACTAGCTAATTTGCATAGACGACGGGGAAAACGACGATGCGACACCTAGCGGCGGGAAAAAAATTGCATTTAAGATCTGACAGCGTAAGAGCCTTACGCCTGTCAGATCTAATGGGTATCTATGCGTAACTGATTCTAAGAATCAGTCGCATAGATACGCCGGGCCAGATTAGGACTTAAGACGGCGCAAATGGTGTTGCGCCATCGTAGCGCCTTTGAGAATCTGGCCCTGTATGTAGTATTATTAGCAGAGCAGTGCGCACGTGCCCAGCGTGCTCCTGGCTTTTTTTATTTTTAACGTCTGGCGTTTTTACAACTCTACTCCCTGGTCCTGCGTTTTTTTTACAGCTCAAAAACGCCTATGCCATTTGCAGCTCAAAAACGCCTATGTGGGCATGATGCCATAGAATAACATGGACAGGCGTTTTTAAGCTGTAAAAACGTCAGTGGAAATGAAGCCTTAGGCCCCGTACACACGACCAAACATGTATGCTGAAACTGGTCCGCGGGCCAGTTTCAGCATACATGTTCGGTCGTGTGTAGGCGCGAGCGGGCCGAATTCCAGCAAACATTTGCCCGCCAGGCCTTTTCCCAGTGGGCAAATATTCCTGGACGTGTTTTAAAACCGTCCGCTGGAATCCTGCCCGCTCGGACATGTACGGTCGTCAGTACAGACCTACCGTACATGTCCGAGCGCTCGCCGTCCCTCGCATGATTCGAATGACTTCGACGCATGCGTGGAAGCCTTTAAATGGCAGGCCCGCCCACGTCGCCGCGTCATCGCCGCGTCATCATCGCGCCGACGACGCGGACACGCCCCGAGTAATGTTTACGCGCGGATTTCTGTACGATGGTTAGTACAACCATCGTACAGAAGCCCTCTGGCAGGCATGTGTGGTGGAAACGGTCCGACGGACCGGTTTCACCGTACATGTTTGCTCGTGAGTACCCGGCCTTAATGTTAATTTACCGCTTTTATGCTGCAGCGTGAAGGGGTTGAAAAAAAAACACTGCTACTAATGCAGCACAAAGGGGTTAATTAGATGCCATTGGCCACTAATGCGTCAGTGAGTACATTAACCCCCTCCATGCAGCGTATTACAATTACCAAGCATCATTATCATTATGAGCCACCGCACCTGTATTGTGTGATTCTGAGCATGCATGTTTTTTTCTCCGTCGGAGTTTCATACAGACGAACGGAATTTCCAATGGAAATGTTCTCTTTCTAACTTTCTAACTTCATCTGAATTTCCGACGGAGAAAGTCTGATTGGTCATACACACGGTCAGAATATCCGATGAAAAAAATCTGAAATTCCGACCATGTTGTACGTGGCATTAGACTGTATACTTTCCAAAAAGGGGTAATTTGGGGGTAATTTGTATTGTCCTGGCATTATTATACGGCCTCAAGAAATGAGGTGGGCTGTCAGTACATCAGAATTAATTAATTTTCAAATATATACTGTATATTGATATACATACATTGGGGGGGCGTGGCCAGCAGCCGGAGCGGATGGCTGTGTGAGAGGAGAGCTCCGTCCACAGAACCTCCATCCAGCGACATCCAGAGCTTAAACCAGCCAGTTTTTTCTACCTGACCTCCGCAGACGTCCCAGGGGGAGAAGGAGCAACGATGGGGAAGCGGAAGCAAGATAGGAAGCCCAAAAAACTTACCGACTTCTACCCCGCAGCGAGCACCCCTAGGCCGCAAGATGGCGCCGGGGCCTCGGCCTCGCAGCGCGGCTCCGACGGCGGCGGACGCCAGCATAGCCCATCGCACCTGACGAGCGGTTCTCCATCCCAGCGACCAGGTGGGGGAAGCGGGGGCTCCACGCCGTCCCCCTCCCCACTGAACAGCCCGCAGAAATCCGCTTTGAGGAGATCGGAGGAACACAGATATGCAGGTGAGCAAGATGACACCTGCAACTCCCAAAATAGCACAAAAGATTTTGTGGAACAGATCCACGAGTTCCCTACTTCTGGGGTCCCGCTTAGTGACACAGTTATGAAGGACATGCTGGTAACCCTTAGGGGGTCTATGCATAGAGACATGATGCAGTGTGTATCGCAACTGAAGCATGAGGTGTCGGCCATTGGAGACAGGATAAGCCACGTGGAGGATAAAATGGGAGATTTTACCATAGCTCACAATGACTTGGTAGAGGCTCATTATGAGGCAGAAGGGGATATCCAGGCCATGCGTGAAAAATTGGCGGACTTAGAAGATAGGTCCAGAAGGAACAATATAAAATTGCGGGGGGTAGAGGAGTCAGTACCACCATCAGACCTAAGGCAATATGTTCAGGAATTCATAGCGGCCATTTTGCCTGATGCCCCTGGAACTGAGATCATTGTAGACAGAGCACACCGCCTCCCCAAACCTAAATTTCTGCCTGAAAAAGTCCCCAGGGATGTCATTGCCCGCATTCATTTTTTCCATATTAAGGATGATTTAATGCGCTTTGCGAGGAAAAACCATCCCCTCCCTGCTCCATACTCGGACATTTCAATTTACTCAGATCTATCACAATTTACCATGATGGCACGCAAAAATTTGACCTCCATTACTAAGATCCTGCAAAATAACAAGATCACATACTCATGGGGCTTCCCCACTAAGCTGCTGATCACAAGAGATAACCGCACCTTTGCTATCAGAAATATTGATGAGGGACTGGAACTAGCCAAAAAATGGAACCTTCTACCAGCAGAAGCTCCTACTTCTCTTCCCAAAACCACACATGCTCGGTTATCCCCTGACTGGAGCACCACTTGAAATGCATTGTATTTTAGCTTTAAATGCTTTCTTCTTCCGCACCTCACCCGAGGCTGGTTTAAGATGACAACTGTAGTCATCTTTTTTCTCCCTATGTTTGGTTCTGTTGGGAGCTCATACCCCCCCATGAGAAATGCGAGGGACACTCGCACTCTGTGAAAGTCTTCACATTTTTATGTGTTGTTTGACATTTTTGCTCTTTTATTTTTTTGTTTGGTCTGTTTTTCTCTCCCCCCCTTCTCTCTTTTTTCTTTTTAACATATTGCCTGAAGAGTATGATACCATACCTGCCTGCTATGCAATTCTCCTGCTTCATATGTATCCAGCCGTTCGCATTAATGTTGAGATATGGACATCCAACTCCACCTCGATAGCACCATCTACAGGTAACTTTTTAGTACTACACATGGAAGAACTATTTATCAGCAGCAATGAAAAATCTAGACTTACACCTTTAATATGTCTTTGTCTATAGTATCCATGAATGTGCATGGGCTAAATAGCCCGTATAAACGAAGTGCTATGTGGAGGGAGGCTATCAAGCTTAAAGGGGAAATTCTATGTGCACAGGAAACCCACTTTATGACTGCAAAACAACCGAAATGCACCCACAGGGCCTTCCCTCATATCTTTCAGGCAACAGCAGCAGTTAAAAAAAGGGGAGTGTTAATTGCAATTAAGCAATCTGTTACTTTCCAGCTACATGAAGTGTTTACGGACCCGAATGGCAGGTATATCATTCTGATATGCGAATTAAACAACTCCACATATACCTTGGTGAACGTATATGCCCCTAACCGCAGACCCCTCTCTTTTCTCAAATCACTGTTAAAAAAAGTTGATAAAATCAAGAAGGGCTCTCTATTGGTATGCGGAGACTTTAATTGCATTGTTGATAAGCACTTGGACAGCTCTGGCACGAAGCCTTCTTCAAGAAAAGAACTGCAACCGTTACTATCGGAGCACAACCTTTATGACCCTTGGAGATGCCTCAACTCGACGGAAAGAGACTATACCTATTTTTCTTCCCCTCACCGCATATATTCTAGGATTGATCTCTTCCTCACGGATTTATCGCTTTTACATAAAGCACAATTAGCCAAAATCCACTCCATTACGTGATCAGACCACGCCCCGATCTCTTTAGTATTACAGAATAACTCTCTAGTTCCCCCCACGTACCTTTGGAGAAACAATACTGAACTTCTAACTAATCCTTCTATTATTTCCTCTCTTGATTCTCAATTATCTGAATTTTTTGAATTTAATGATACTGCTGGTATAGATGTTTCTATGTTATGGTGCTCACATAAGGCCTTTAGCAGGGGACTGCTCATCCAAGCGGCAGCTCGGGAGAAAAAACGCAGGGGGGCAGTGCTGAACAACCTCCTCAGGGACCTAAAATCCTTAGAGGACCTTCATAAGTCGACCCCTTCCCCTGCAATAGAATCTGACCTAATAGAATGTAGACAGAAAGTACGTTTAGCCCTCTTATCTGGCCACCAAAATTGCTTAAAGAGACTCAAGGCTCAATTTTATGTACACGGTAATAAAGCGGGCAAACTTTTGGCTAGTTACATATCTAGGCGACAACAGAAATCCAACCTGACTTCCATCAGGGACCCCCACACCAACATACTTGAACATCACCCCAATAAAATAGCCAACTCTTTCATGAAATATTACCGTGACCTGTATAATCTCCACTTAGATAGCGACACCCCACAACCGACTCCTTACTCCATTGACTCCTTCCTATCTACAGTGTCACTACCTTCACTGACGGAAGAAGACTTAGCCATGTTGAATTCGCAATTCTCCCAAAAAGAAATACTGGACACCATCAATTCCCTCCCAAAAAACAAATCCCCAGGGGAGGATGGCTTTTCATCCGAATATTATAGAGCATTTTCTCACCTACTTGTCCCATATATGGAGAGGTTGTTCAGTAAGGTCTCATCCCTAGCCTCCTTCCCAGAGGAAATGTTACAAGCTGTAATCGTGACTCTGCCCAAACCGGGGAAGAAGCCGGACTCGCCCCAGAATTTTAGGCCCATCTCCCTCCTTAACACGGATCTAAAGATCTACGCCAAAATCCTGGCCAACAGGTTAGCCAAAATAACTCCTTCCTTGGTCAAAGCGGACCAGGTGGGCTTTGTCAAGGGAAGACAGGCTCCTGATGGCACTAGGAGGCTGTTTAACCTACTTCACATAGCTGAAAGCAAAAAAATCCCCGCAGCTATTCTAGCACTCGACCCCGAAAAGGCCTTTGATAGGGTCCACTGGGGATACCTTCGTGCTACGCTGCAAAAATTTGGCCTTCAGGGACATATCCTATCGGCAATACTAGCTTTATATTCCAACCCATCGGCGAAAGTTTTCACCTCAACTGCTCTTTCAGATAAGTTTTACATTACGAACGGTACCCGCCAGGGGTGCCCTCTATCCCCTATCATCTTTACCCTTATGATGGAGCCCCTGGCGGAGGCCATTAGGACTGATAACTCGATTTCGGGTTTCAAGATAGGAAAAACCACCCACAAAATCGGTCTTTTTGCCGATGACGTAGTATTAACTCTCACTGACCCAGCTTCTTCCCTGGAGGGCGTATTTGAAATATTGACAAGGTATAGCAATGTCTCATATTATAAGTTGAATGTAGTAAAGTCATGCCTGTTGCCCGTAAATCTATCACAGAGACAAATATCTTTCCTGAAAAGTAGATACAAATTCCAATGGATGTCCAAGGCGATCTCCTATTTGGGTGTCCGTTTAGCATTTCCCTCCTCGTATACATATGAGGCAAACTTCCCTAGCTTAATCCACACAGTGAGGAACGATCTACAGCACATTGCCTCTTACGAACTATCGTGGTTAGGGAGGATTGCTGCACTAAAAATGGTGGTACTCCCAAAAATGATCTACTACTTTCGTACTATCCCTGTATGTCTTCCTGAATCTTTCTTTGCACTTATAGACAAACTCTTTAGACAGTTTGTATGGAACCGGAAAATGGCTAGGATCCCTTATGTAATAATACAGAAACATAGGAAAAATGGCGGGGCAGGATTCCCAAATGTGAGAAACTATTACAAAGCGGCGATATTAGACCAGAGTAAAGCCTGGTTTGACCAACAGTCTCCCAAACTTTGGGTACACATAGAGAGATCAGTAGTGTCTAACAGGGATCTTCCATCCCTCCTTATAGCAAACCTGATCGAAGCTCCTTTAATTTGTCCTAAGCTCCCCTCTATTGAGGCAACGCTTTTTGCTTGGAAAAAACTCCATCTCACAGCCCCCCGGGAGTCTTTAAAACAATGTCCCTTGTCTAGTCTACAGGTGTACGAATACCTAATTCCCAACGTTAGTGTAGGTCAGTGGCTAAAAAAAGGAATACTCACTTACGAGGACTTGCTAGCAAGGGATCCAGATACACATCAGTTCTCTAAAACACAGATTCATTACTTTCGCTCTAGTTATCCAGATAAGACTTTTTCTTTGCATAATGAAGTATGGGAATACCTCAGGTCTAATCACGGGAAACCTAAAGGTTTGTCTTGGTTTTATGACTTACTACAAAGCAATTCCAGGTTTAGCAAATCTTCCCACATGTTGAGCTGGGAAAGAGATCTGGGCTCTGTCCATTCCATAGAAGAATGGAAAAGGGCAATAGCCAATTGTTATAGAGTCTCTCATTGCTCCAACCACTGGGATCTAATGTTAAAGACGCTCCACAGGTCTTACCTGACTCCGGTGAGGATGTCTATGATATTTTCCTCAGAAACCAGTGAGTGCTGGAGATTATGCGGAGCAAGAGGGAACATATTACATATTCTCTGGGAGTGCAAATCCATTCGCAGTTTTTGGCGTGAAGTTTTTAAACTGATCTCTTCGATAACAGGTTTTTTTCTTAAACCTTCCCCTCAATTAGCGCTACTCTTTCTCAATATCCAGACTATCCCTACACAACTTAGGAGCATCATAAGCCATGTTATCATTGCAGCGAGGCTTACGATCACTTCTAAATGGAGGTCCACCTTAGTTCCTAATATCAGTGAAGTTATCCAATGGGTGCAGGAACAGTACTCATATGAAAAGCATTTTGCGGCCCAATCACATTCAATAGCAAAATTTCGTGACCAGTGGGATCCATGGACATCTAAATTTCAGATTAACTAGGCAATTAGGTATATAGCTTACTGATTTACTGACATATATGTGCTGGCAGGCAGGCAAAAAATCACTAGCTATTTACTCTAGTATTACTCTTGAGGCAATCTCTTCTCTCTTCTTCTTCTCTCTCTTTCTACTTCCCTTAGTAGTCCTCTTTTTTTTCCCTATTCTCCTCCTTTTCTCTTCCTTCCCCCTCATTCTTTGTTTGTTTTCCCTTTGTACCCCTTTGATTTGTTGATTATAACCCTGGTTCATTTCTCGGGTGCTATATTTACAAGCAACCTACATTCTGGGTTAATATCCATTGCCATACTACGTGTGGTATAATTTAGATCACCGGATAAGTGTTTTGGCGGTAAGATCTATAGTAATCTTGGGGTTCATGCCACCTCCCAACTTGGGAATGTCCAGAGGGGAGGTAACGCCCACATTTAGCAGTAGGGCGTGCTTCCTCATTTACTTATTACTCCTTGGAGACAGGTGTGACCCTACGGTCAATATCTTAATGCTAAGTTTCTCTTTTTGTATTATCTCCTCTACTAATTCTACGCAAATATCCGTTGGTTCTGCATTGACGAATGTTGAAAAATTGTATACGTTTGTATAGAGAATTGCAATTTTTGTATTGTCACTCTTTTTTATGAACCAATAAAAACTAATTGAAAAGATATACATACATTTACTAGACAAACATCCTTAACATCCTTTTATGTATATAAAAATACAATTGTAACCACTAGTCAACCGCACGCCGTCAAATGATGGCGGGCGGAAGAGTCCATTGTTCTGACAGGACGTCATTTAAAGCCGCTAGGGGGAACACAATGCGCGTGCCCGGCGGCCGCGATGGCCACCGGGCACCCGCGATTGCCCAGTAGCTGAGCAGGACCGTGGAGCTCTGTGTGCAAACACAGAGATCCACGTCCTGTCAGGGAGAGGAGACCGATTCTGTGTCCCTTGTACATAGGGACACAGATCGGTCACCTCCCCCAGTCATCCCCCTCCCCCTACAGTTAGAACACTCGCTAGGCTACACATTTATCCCCTTCCCCGCCCCTAGTGGTTAACCCCTTCCCTGCCAGTCACATTTATACAGTAATCAATGCATATTTATAGCACTGTTCACTGTATAAATGTGAATGGTTTACAAATGGGTCAAAAGTGTCTGATGTGTCCGCTATAATGTCGCAGTCCCGAAAAAAATCGCAGATTGCCGCCATTCCATTTCTAGTAAAAAAAATCATAATTATGTCTTATATTTTATAGACAATATAACTTTTGCGCAAACCATTCACTATACGGTTATTGCGTTTTTGTTTTTTTTACCAAAAATATGTAGAAGAATACGTATCGGCCTAAACTGAGATAACATTAAACCTCTTAAGCCCCGGACCATTTTGCAGCTAAATGCCCAGGCCAGGTTTTGCGATTCGGGACTGCGTCGCTTTAACAGACAATTGCGCGGTCGTGCGACGTGGCTCCCAAACAAAATTGGCATCCTTTTTTCCCCACAAATAGAGCTTTCTTTTGGTGGTATTTGATCACCTCTGCGGTTTTTATTTTTTGCGCTATAAACAAAAATAGAGCGACAATTTTTAAAAAAATTCAATATTTTTTACTTTTTGCTATAATAAATATCCCCCAAAAACATATATAAAATTTTTTTTTTCCTCAGTTTAGGCCGATACGTATTCTTCTACCTATTTTTGGTAAAAAAAATCGCAATAAGCGTTTATCGATTGGTTTGCGCAAGATTTATAGTGTTTACAAAATAGGGGATAGTTTTATTGCATTTTTATTAATTTTTTTTTTTTTTACTACTATTGGCGGCGATCAGTGATTTTTTTCGTGACTGCGACATTATGGCGGACACTTCGGACAATTTTGACACATTTTTGGGACCATTGTCATTTTCACAGCAAAAAATGCATTTAAATTGCATTGTTTGTTGTGAAAATGACAGTTGCAGTTTGGGAGTTAAACACAGGGGGCGCTGTAGGAGTTAAGGATCACTGTGTATGTGTTTACAACTGTAGGGGGGTGTGGTTGTAGGATGGACGTCATCGATCGAGTCTCCCTATATAAGGGATCACTCGATCGATGCGCCACCACAGTGAAGCACGAGGAAGCCGTGTTTACATACGGCTCTCCCCGTTCTTCAGCTCCGGGGAGCGATCGCGACGGAGCGGCTATAAACGAATAGCCGCGCCGTCGTCCCGGATCGCTCCCCGAGGGATCCCGCCCGCCGCACGCAGCGGAGGGGGTCCCGATCGGACCCCCCACCCGCTAGAAGGCAAGGGCGTATATATACGCCCTTCTGCCTGTCTGTGCCATTGTGCGGACGTATATAGGCGTGCGGCGGGCGTTAAGTGGTTAAAAAAAAAAAAAATGATATTTATTATAGCAAAAAGTAAAAAATATTGTGTTTTTTATTCAAAATTTACGCTCTTTTTTTGTTTATAGCCTAAAAAATAAAAACCGCACAGCCGATCAAATACCACCAAAAGAAAGCTCTATTTGTGGGGGAAAAAGGACGTAAATTTTGTTTAGGAGCCACGTCGCACGACCGCGCAATTGTCAGTTAAAGCGTCGCAGTGCCGGAAGCTAAAATTTCGTCTGAGCAGGAAGGGGGTATATGTGCCCAGTAGGCAAGTGGTTAAGGAATGCTTCCCTGTTTAACCCATCCTCATCCACCAATTCTCATATTAAAGAGGAAGTAAACCCTGGAGGACTTTTCTTTTTTTTTTTACATTCATAAGCTCATTACAAGGGATAATAGATAGAAATCGGCCTAAAACGAGGTCTGTAAATACCTTATTTTGGGTCTTTAGATTATCTTCATTTCCGGGTATTGGTCACGCCATTGTTTGTGCTGTTTGCTGAATCTGTTCTGCACGTCACTTCCGCTCCTACTCTGTTTCCCTTAGAAAATCTCACGCATGCGCCGTAGCGCCGTAACCAGCGCCGTATGGTTCTCTAAATCATTCCCCTGCGTGATGTCTTATTTAGTCACAAGGGGGAGTATAAGGAAGGAGATAAACAGTGCAGCATCGCTAAACTTCTCGGGCCAGATCCACAAACGAATTACGCCGGCGTATCTATTGATAGCCGCGTAATTTGAAAGTTCCCCCGTCGTATCTTTGTTTTGTATCCACAAAACAAGATAAGACTGAATGAGGGATCGATCCGACAGGCGTACGTCTTAGTACGCCGTCGGATCGTTGGTGCATATTTACGCTGGCCGCTAGGTGGCGTTTCGGTCGAAAAATTCCGCGTTGAGTATGCAAATTAGCTAGATACGGCGATCCATGAACGTACGTCCGGGCCGGTGCATTTTTTTACGTCGTTTGCATTTGGCTTTTTCCGGCGTATAGTTACCCCTGCTATATGAGGCGTATCCTATGTTAAGTATGGCCATCGTTCCCGCGTCAAATTTTGAAAATGTTACGTCGTTTGCGTAAGTCGTTCGCGAATAGGGCTTTGCGTAGAATGACGTCACCGTCGCAAGCATTGGCTTGTTCCGGTTTAATTTCGAGCATGCGCACTGGGATACCCCCACGGACGGCGCATGTGTCATTTACGTCGGGTCACAACGTATTTGCATAAAACACGCCCCCATCACATACATTTGAATTGCGTGCCCTTACGCCGCCTAAGTTACACTACGCCGCCGTAACTTACGGTGGGAATTCTTTGAGGATACCAAAAAAAAAATGTAAGTCACGGCGGCGTAGTGTATCTGAGATACACTACGCCGGACGGAGAGAAGCGACGCGCTTCGTGGATCTGGCCCCTCCTCTGTGCCATTCAGAGGGGAAGCTCGTCCACAGAAACTTCTCGACATGCAGGGAATACAGAAACGCCACAGTTTAGGTGCCGTTAATGAAAGATCTTACTGCGCAATCCTGCATGACGTCATCTACGATTAAAAGACGGTTTCCATGGAAACTACAGCAGTAAGTACACTTCCACAGGCAGCAATCAGCTGCCTGTGTTATCTACTTTATGAACAGATAAAGTTGTCTTAGAGGGTTTACAACCACTTTAACCACTTCACCCCCTGGACCATTATGAAGACCAGGCCACTTTTTGCGATTCGGCACTGCGTCGCTTTAACTGACAATTGCGCGGTCGTGTGACGTGGCTCCCAAACAAAATTGACGTCCTTTTTTTTTACCGCAAATAGAGCTTTCTTTTGGTGGTATTTGATCACCTCTGCGGTTTAAATTTTTTGGGCTATAAACAAAAATAAAGCGAAATTTGGAAAAAAATATCTATATTTTTAACCTTTTGCTATAATAAATATCTCCCAAAAATATATATAAAAAGATGTGTTTGCTTCAGTTTAGGCCGATACGTATTCTTCTACATATTTTTGGGGAAAAAAAACGCAATAAGCGTTTATTGACCGGTTTGCGCAAAAGTTATAGGGCCAGATCCTCAAAAGGGATACGCCGGCGTATCTACTGATACGCCGTCGTATCCCTGTTTCTATCTTTGGAACTGATCCACAGAATCAGTTTCCAAGAGATAGACAGAAGATCCGGCAGGTGTAATAGTTTTACACTGCCGGATCTTAAGATGCAGTACCGCGACCGCCGCTGGGGGCATTCATCGTCGAAATTACGCGTCGGGTATGCTAATGCGGAGTTACGTCGATCCTCAAAGCTTTTTCGCGTTCGCTACGTCGCCGCTACGTTAGTTTCCCGTCGCTTAGTTACACTTTTGTAAACCAGCCCTACTTTTACACAGCAGGTGTACTGCTGTGTAAAGTACGGCCATCCTTCCCGCGTCAAATTTTTTAATTTTACGTCGATTGCGTAAGCTGTACGGGAATACGGAAATACGATACGCGCCAATCAAAAAATGACGTCACGTCGCGCAAAGCACGTCGGGAAATTTGCGTCACAAGCATGCGCAGTACGTCTGGCGCGGGAGCGCGCCTAATTTAAATGGGACTCGCCCCATTAGATTAGGAACGCCTTGCGCCGGACGGATTTGAGTTACACCGCCGCAAATTTCCAGGTAAGTGTGTTGTGGATCGATACCTAACTTAGGAAATTTGCGGCAGTGTAACTTAAATCTGTAAAGTTACGTTGCGCTGCGGGGCTGTGGATCTGGCCCATAGCATCTACAAAATAGGGGATAGTTTTATGGCATTTTTATTAATAATTTGTTTTTACTAGTAATGGCGGCGATCAGCGATTTTTATCGTGACTGCGACATTATGGCGGACACATCGGACACTTTTGACACATTTTTGGGACCATTGTCATTTATACAGCGACCAGTGCTATAAAAATGCACTGATCACTGTGTAAATGTCACTGGCAGGGAAGGGGTCACAGGCTCATTTGAAGAGAAGACAGAAGGTGCATCTGACCCCTTTCTACCTGAGACCCCCGAGTCACCACCTGTTAAGTAACCTATCCCAGTGTAGTGTAGTGTAGGCAGGTAGGCAGGTACTGTTTATTTTCTCCACTGTACTGTAGGTGGCGCTCAACTGCAGCAGCTGGAGAGGAAGTCAAGCGGAACCTGGTTCCTCTATGGTATCTTGGGTCACTGGGGAATGATACGTTGGATGCCGTTGCCCCATGTCACTCGGACAGCCATCTTGGATTTGGCAACCTGCCTCCCAGGTTTGGTGAGTTTTATGGGGTAGTGTAGTGTAGGGAAAGGTAACCCATTTGTTAGGGACAGTACTGGTGGCAGGGAAAGGTTCCTGATGGGGAGGGTGATAACTGTGAAAATGACACTGGCAGTGAAGAATTACCCACTAGGTGGCACTCTAGTGTTCCCTAGGGAGTGATTCAAACTGTTAGGGGGCGTGGCTACATGTGACACTTCACTGATGACCATTCCCGATCACGGGGAACAGCCATCAGTGACAGTGTCACTAGGCAGAATAGGGGAATACCTTGTTTACAAAGGCATCCCCCTGTTCTGGCTTTGCCGACAGCAATCGCGGGCCGCCTGGGAACATCGAGTTCCCGGGACCCGCAAACACGCTCACGAGGCACACGGCGGGCGCGCTCGTGTGCCCGCTCGGCGGCAGATTTAAAATTACATACCTCTACGCCAATGACCGTGCCATTCTATCGACATAAAAGTGCATGCGCTGGTCGGCAAACGGTTAATATCTTTAAGGAAATGGTCGTCAATAATTTGAATTCAATACATGTTAAACCACCCAAATACATAAGCGAGATTGATAGTAGTATGAAAAGTTTATTAAGGAAGAAGGACTTGGTGATCAGACCAGCTGACAAGGGTGGGGGAGTATTGATTTGGGATAAACAGGACCTCATAAAAGAATCCTATAATATTCTAAATGATACCAGCACATATAAAGAATTACCCAATATCCCCACCTATAAGCTTAATAAAGCTCTTAAAACTGTGATTTCATTGGGTTTTTAGCAGGGGATTATTACTAAAAAGGAGAAATAATCTGGACCCACTTGTTAGCCACTTCAAGCCAAATCACGTACATGTACGTCATTTGGTTGACGTGGTTGTGCCGGGATGATGCCTGCACCCCAGTACTGTTTTTTGGAGCTAGCGGTCAGCTCTCTCATGATAACAACCGATGTGGCTAATGAGCCACTTGGCCATTTTCCACTGCTCTGCCCGGCTCTCCCGTCCCACCGGCAGACTGGAGCAACCACCCACCACGTCTGCCGGCTGTGTGGAGTCCCGAACAAAGCCGTAATCAAGCAAATCCAGGAAGCAACGCCACAACGTCACTTTCGGTTTACTCGGCTGCCAATAGCGCCGATAAAAATAAAACAGTATTCCAAAATGCAGATTTTGAATACTTTGAAGTGCAAAGGAAGGATTTGGGGTATTTTAGATTCCAATCCCTCCATAAAGAGTACCTGTCTCTGCCTATTACTGTCACAAGAGATGTTTACATTCCTACTGACAGCAATAACAGTGATCAGATTTTATTGGATAAGGGTTTGGTATGGATTTTGGGGGTTCTTCTTAAAATCCATACCAGACTGGTATGCTCTTGGGGGGGGGGCTAAATTTGCATTAACGCCAATGCAAAAAGCTACTAAAAGCACATTTTTACTGCCCCTTTTTCCTGGCGTTGGTAGTGGCTTTGCAGCTAATTTTTTCTAATGCCCTGTGTGCATAAGGCCTGATTTATTATTTATCATCATTTCTTTCTCTTATAGCTTTAATGGGAATTCAGTTGCAAACTGTAATGCTACACAAGACAATTTATTTTCTCAGAATCTCTGACCCCAATGCTCATTGTGTTTGTATTTTACTTCCTGCAGACAGTGAAAACTGCATGACATGTCCTGATGAAGAATGGCCAAATGAGAAGAAGGATCGGTGTGTTCCAAAATTTGTGGAATTTCTCTCCTACACTGATGACACCATTGTTGGAGTATTCTCAGCTGTCTCCATCCTCTGTTGTCTTCTGACTGGTTTAATATTGGGGATATTTATACATAACCAGGACACCCCCATTGTTAAAGCCAATAACCGGAACCTGAGTTATCTTCTCCTGGGCTCCATCATGCTGAGCTTCCTCTGTGTCTTCTTGTTCCTCGGCCATCCAGTAGATGTGACCTGCATGCTCCGTGTCACCTCTTTTGGTGTC
Source organism: Rana temporaria (assembly GCF_905171775.1). Lineage (NCBI taxonomy): Eukaryota > Metazoa > Chordata > Amphibia > Anura > Ranidae > Rana > Rana temporaria. The sequence goes on along the minus strand of NC_053489.1, from coordinate 23,113,851 downwards.
ATCTTCTCAGTTGCCGTCTCTTCTCTACTTGCCAAAAGTATCATGGTGTGTATTGCTTTTAAAGCCACCAAACCTGGGAGTCCCTGGAGGAAATGGATTGGATCCAAACTGCCCAATTCTATCATTTGTGTCTTCTCATTGGTTCAAGTCATAATCTGTGTCACTTGGTTGTCTATTTCTCCCCCCTTCCAGGATCGGGACACTCACTCTTATCAGGGGAAGATCATCATTCAGTGTAATGAGGGTTCAGTTATCGGCTTCTACTCTGTCCTGGGATATATGGGGCTTCTGGCAGCTGTGAGCTTCATTATCGCTTTTTTAGCCAGGACATTACCGGACAGTTTTAATGAGGCCAAATATATCACCTTCAGCATGCTGGTGTTCTGCAGTGTCTGGATTGCCATGATCCCGGCCTATCTGAGCACCAGAGGGAAATACATGGTGGCTGTGGAGGTTTTTGCAATAATATCCTCAAGTATTGGACTTCTTGGCTGTATATTTTTCCCAAAATGTTACATAATTCTGATCAGACCTGACCTGAATACAAAAATAGTTATCCACTAATATGTATGAAGAAATACCGGGTTATCAATAGTTATAGCATTATCTTTATTTTATTTTTTATATATTTTGTTAGTGTATTGAGAATGAACATGAACATGTTAAATTTGGACATTTAATACTCACCTCTCCTTTGGAAGGTGAGTTTAATTTTTGCCCTGGACACCACTGTTATCATACACTTTGGGTTTGTCGGAAATCTTGTCGCCTGCTGAGTGTAGTGGTTCCTTCCACCAGCCGTTACATAACTACAGAACAATGTAATCATTGAGGAGGAACCACAGTGACCAGAGGGGGACAAAGTATCCAAAACATGCTAAACTATCAGAGAGACATCCATCGCTCTTCAAGAGAGGGAAAATGTCACTCACCACCTTCCAGAAAAATCTTTTATAAGCTGATTGTAATGTCAGGGTCACTTTGATTATATTGTATGTAGATGATTCTGTCTAAATTAATAAACACATTTTAGGAAGGAAGATGGGTGCGTTTAGAGCATCCAGATGGGAGGGAGAGATTTGGGTGAGGGTTATTTTCTCAAGAAAAGAAAGTGCTGTCAGGTTGTCTATGGGGTCAGTCACATATAAGGAGGAATAGTAGTGTATCATGGCTTAGTTTATGCCTTTTTGTGAGGTTTTTATGGTACCTGATGCGTCTCTTAGGGAGGTAATATAGGTCAGAAGGTGCGGACCCTTACAGAGTCTTGAAAGTAGTTTACCTGCCTTATTGCAGAATTTATGAAGGGTGGCATTCATGTGTGCTTTTTCAATTATCTCCAGGGTTTCGGCCCAAGTATCACAAGATTGCTTGGCTACCTGCCAAGTCTTTCTATTGTCAGAGGGGTCATCTGTGTACAGGGAGCGTTGAGCTTGGTGCAATCGGGAGCTGGCCATTTTGTAATTTTTAAGTGTGTTTCTTTTGAAAGAGGTCGCATAAGAAAACATGCGTCCTCTGAGGAAGGCCTTGCCTGTTTAGCAGAATAGATTAGGGTTGTCTGCATGTGGTGCGTTGGTTGAGGTGTATTTGCACCAAGCATTTTCCATGTACAGTCGGAAGTCAGAAATATTTTGAAGGTAGAAGGGGAAGCGCCATATTTTGGGATGGGTGCAAGTCAGGGTTATCCAGCATGGCCGAGATGGGTGCGTGGTCAGATATAGCAATGTCGTGTATGTCGGCGGCAGATATGAGTGGCACAAGGTTGTCTAAACAGAAAAAAATAATTTTTAATACAGCTAATCTGTAAAATCCCTTTCTTGGAAAAAAATCACGGGACACAGAGCCTTAATTATTTAATGGGTTATGTAGTCACCACAGGTGATTGGACACTGGTTAACCCAATTACAAAGGAGTTCCTACCCTATATAACCCCTCCCAAATGGAGAGTGCCTCAGTTTTGTAAGCAATAAGTGTTCCACGTTTAACTCCGAAGAGGGGGGGGAGCTCTGTGTCCAGTGATGTATTTCCAAGAAAAGGATTTTACAGGTAAGCTGTATTAAAAATTTCTTGATCATACATCACGGGACACAGAGCCTTAATTACTTAATGGGATGTCCCATAGCATTGCTAAAATTGAGGGGAGGGAGACACAGATCAGAATAAGACCACTAACGGGCCAGATGATCTATACTGCTGCCTGCAGCACACTATGCCCGAAGGCGGCATCCTCATACCCTTTCACATCTACAGTACCTGGTAGAACTTAGTAAATGTATAGCCTGAAGACCAAGTAGCAGCCTTACAGATCTGAGCCATGGAGGCCTGGTGATGCACTGCCCATGAAGCACCAACTGCTTTAGCCGAGTGCGCCTTCACCTGAAAAGGAGGAATCTTCTTTTCTCACCATAGGCCTGATTAATGAGTTGTCGAATCCAATCTGCAATAGTAGATTTTGATGCTGCCTGGCCCTTCCCGGGGCCCTGGCAGAATAACAGACAATCAGTCTTTAGTATCTGAGCCGTAGCTTGCAGATAAACTTTCACCGCTCTTACAACATCCATAGAGTGTAGACCTTCTTCCCCCGCAGACTGCGGATCTGGAAAAAAAGACGGTAGGACTATATCTTGATTCAGATGAAATCCTGCAACCACTTTAGGTAAAAAGTCGGGTGAGGATGCAACACCACCCTGTCTTCATGAATAATCATATACGGTTCTTTACAGAAAGAGCAGCCAATTCCGATACCCTCCTTGCCGAGGATATGGCTACAAGAAAAAAACTGTTTCTTTGTCAAAAATATTTAAGAAGCATGGTGTAATGGTTCAAAAGGTAGCTTCTGTAAAACAGATAATACCAAATTTAAATCCCATGGGCACACGGAAGACTTAACCGGCGGATTCAAGTGCAGCGCTCCCTGAACAAAGGCTCAGACTAGGGAATGAGAGGCAAGCGGTTTTTGAAAAATACAGACAAGGCCAAGATTTGGCCCTTGATAGCGCTCAAGGCCAACTTCATATTTAAGCCCAACTGAGGAAGGGCTAGAATCCTAATATTGGCATACTTTCTAGGATGCCCCCTTTCTGTGTTCACACCAGGAAACATATACCTTCCAGATTCTGTAGTAGATGAACCTGGAGGCCGGCTTCCTAGCATTAACCAGAGTGGATAGGATTGGACCTGAGAGCCCACGTTTCCTCAGAATGTGGGTCTCAACAGCCAAACCTTCAAATTTAGACTTTGTATGGCAGGAAGGAATATAGGACCCTGCGATAGTAGGTCTGAGCATAGTGGGAGAACCCAAGGTCTACCTACTGCCATCCTTACGATTTCCACGTACAAGGGTCTCCTGGGCCAAGCCGGGGTTATCAAAACCACTGGCTTTCCTTCCCTTTTGACTTTCTGAAGGAATTGTAGGAGAAGCGGAACTGGAGGGAACGTGTAATCAGAGAATAATGATCCCATGAGATTGTCAGGGCATCTGACCCTCCTCCAGCTTTGCGTTGAACCGGGAAGCCAACAGGTCTGCATTTGGGGTACCCCATATCTGACATATGATTTGAAATATGTCGGGGTGTAGAGACCATTTTCCTGGACTCAGCTGCTGGTGGGTTAAAAAAATCCACCTGCCAATCTTTTACCCCTGGAATGAAGACTGCAGACAGGCGAGGATATGCCTTTCTGCCCCAGCTAGGATGTGAATCACCTCTCTTCGGGCATCCAGACTTCTTGTGCCTCCTAGGTGATTGATATAGGCCACGGCCGTAGCATTGTCGGACTGAATCCGAACAGGCCAACCCTGTAGTATGTAAGACCAAACTCTGAGGGCCAAATTAATTGCCAAATCTTCAGAATGTTAATGCAAAGGAGCTTTTCGGCTCCGGATCACCTCCCCTTTGCAGATGCTTCTTCTAGAATTGCCCCTCAGCCAAGAAGGCTGGCGTCTGTGGTCACCACTTTCCAGGTAACCAGAGAGAAGGATTTTTCTTTTGACAGATTTTGGGGGAGCAACCACCAACTGAGGCTCTGGTGAACCTTTGGAGATAAGATCATAGGAAGGTCCAGTGCCTGAACATCTTTGTTCCCAGCTGACAGAATTCTGCCCTGTAACGGCCTTGAGTGAAACTGGGTGTAAGGAACAGCTTCGAGTGAGGCTACCATCTTCCCCAATAACCTCCTGCATAGAGATGGAAGGCCTTCTCTTTGCCTTTATTACTTGGACCAAGTCTCCTATGGTTTTGCCTTTGGTAGGGAAGTAATACCTTGATTTGGGACGTGTCTATAATCATGTCCAAGTACTCCAGCCTACTTTGAGGCTGCAAGGAGGATTTCTCCAGATTGAGGACCTAGTCTAGGTACTCTAAATATTCCACTGTGCTGTGCACATAGTGGCCCAAGCGTACTGCGAACTGATCTATGATCATCAGATCGTCCAGATAGGCTGTTACTGCTATGCTTCATGCCCTTAGCTTTGCCAGGGCCGGGCCAGTATTTTTGTGAACACTCGAGGTGCTGTAGCCAGCCCAAAATAAAGGACCACAAACTGAAAGTGGTACTGAACCATCGCAAACCTTAGAAACCTTTGGTGAGCGGGAAATATTGGCACATGCAGATATGCAGCTCTGATGCCAAGAATTCTCCTCCCCGAAGGGTGGAAACAACTGAACAGACAAACTCCATGCGAAAGGAGCGAATGTTCAGAAACTGATTCAGGCTTTTCAGATCCAGGATAGGTCTGACATCCCCGTTTGGTTTTGGAATCGTGAAAGTTTTGAGTAAAACCATGATCCCTGCTCCTCTGGGGCTAACTCCAAGATTACCCATTGGGACAACAGGTGTTCCAGGGCCAAATAAAAAGCATTTTTTTTCTGGATCTTTGACAATTCTTGATCTCAATTCTTGATCTCACAAAACGGGGTTCTCTGAACTCTAGCCTGTAGCCTGAGGACACTGTGGAGAAGACCCACTTGTCCCAAACCTTTGTTCCACCAAGCGTTTGCAAATTGCAGCAGCCTTCCCCCCACTCAGCCTTTTCTTCCCTTGGGCTTGGCTCTGGGCCTTTCCCCTATTGTTTTACTGGGGAGGCCATTGCCACTGCCTGAAGAATGAGGTTCCAGGGGCTGGAGAAAGAGTATGTTTAATCAGGGACGTTTATTCTTCTTCTTAACCGGCAACCGAGTAGACTTGCCTCATCTTTTGGCTGTATTTATCCAAATCATCCTCAAACAGGCATCCTGCCACAAAGGGGAACGTTGCCAAGTATTTCTTGCAAGAACCTCGGCCTCCCAATGTTTAACCAAAGGGACCTGCGCATGTGTACCTGCAGGAAATATAAGCGGGATGCTGGTTGAACAGAGTCCATAATCACATCAACCACAACACACAAGGCCTAAGAAGGTCTTCATGAACCTCAATCTCCTCTGTAGGGAGTAGACATGTGCACAGCAAAAATTTTCGTTTATTTCTGTTTCGTTTCTGTTCGTTTATCGTGATTCGTAACGAGTCGTAATTTCGTAAGACGTTAGTTATCGTATTCGTACTCTTTAGTATTTTTGTAACACTCTTTTTTCCATTTCCGTTTTTTTCTGTTAGTTTATTTTTCGTTGAATCGAGATATTTTTCGTTGAATCGAGATTAGTATTTTCGTTATATTTTGTATTCTGCCGCGTTCGTATTTTTAAAATGATTTTATTCGTTCCTTCGTTTTTACGTTGGTTTAATTTTCGTTGTTTTGCTATTCGTATTTACATTATATTTTCCATCATGCCGCGTTCGTATTTTCGTAAGAAATATATTTTCGTTGCTTTATGATCATTCGTATTTTCGTGTCTAATTTCCTTTGATTGTAAAAACGTACTTTTGTAGGTTTTATTGCATTCGTAATTCTGTTAGAATACATTTTACGTTTATTCGACACACTACTCCTCATAATTTTGTAATTCGTACTTTACTTTGATTGACTTGACTGTCTTAGTTAACACTTGGGGATTTGTAGTAGATTTTAGTTAGTTGATCGGAGAACGCGATTGGGGTTGTGGTTTTTTATTTTCTCACATAAATATTGGGGAGCGATTCCTTGTACACATTTGTGGGTCAGGCATAGGGCCTTAAATGTGATCCGGTCCTTTACGGGCAGCCAGTGGAAGGACCTCAGGGAGGGAGTGATTGACGGACGACTTGTAGACGAGCAACCTGGTATTTTGGGAGCCCGAGGTAAAGGGCGTTTGCATAGTCGAGCCTGGAGTTGATTATTGTTCCCACCACTACTGCTGTGTCTTCTTTCGGGATGAAAGGAATGAGTCTACGTAGCAGGCGCAGCAGATGGTGAGATCCACTGACTACTGATCCTATTTGTGCATCCATTGTCGGAGTCAAAAGTGATTCAGAGGCTTTTGACTTTGGTGCTGGGGGTGATGGTTTGTCCTAAGATGGGTGGGGGCGTACATGTCGCCATAGCAAATCTCTTTCTGTTTGCGTGAAGCATAAGAAGCTCTGTTTTTGATCCATTGAGTTTAAGGTAACTCTCCGTCATCCAGTTTTCTATCAGAGTGAGGCATTTTTCTAGCCCGAGGTAATGATCCTTTTTGTTGCTGATACGAAAGTAAAGTTGAGTGTCATCGGCAGGCCCAGATTTACTCCCTGTGCCACCCCAAGGCCGGGTCCTTCAATGCCACCACCCCCCCCCACACACACATCGGCCAAGTGATACAGTTGGCGGCTAAGGGAGCGTGCCCGCAAGAACTTACCCATATGCGAGAGAGCTTGCATGAAGGGGGTTAGTTCTTGCGAGGAAGGAGCCGAGACAGCCACCGATCGCCCATCACAGATGCCCCCCATCAAAAAGCCCCCATATAAGGTCATCCATCACAAAGCCCCCCATAAAAGATCCCCCATCACAGACCCATCTATTATTACAATGTAATATGAAATTAAATAGTTCAACTCACCATAATGCCGAATGAGTGGGAGCCCTGATATCACTGTCCCCAGCCAGCGGAGTGTCTCCTTGCATCTCAGGTGTCAATGTCCCCAGCAGGGTCTTTAGTTACATCTCAGGTGTCACTGTCCCCAGCCAGCGGAGTGCTTCCTTACATCTCAGGTGTCACTGTCCCCAGCCAGCGGAGTGCTTCCTTACATCTCAGGTGTCCCACCCACCCCCATTAGAGCCATTCTATATCCCAGCAGGCAGCAGCAGTGTCTCCGCCGCCATTACTGAAGGCTGAGGGGGAACAAATTAGAGTCAACCATTTTCCAGAACACCACAGGCGACTTATAAACAAGAAGGAAGCCTGCCGAGTGGCTACAATAGAAATTGAGTGGCTGCACCGCCCACGCGCCACGCCTTTCCACAACAGGTCACAGATGACAGACCAGGAGCAGGGGGGTGGTAGGTGCCACAGCTTAATTTCTATTGTAGCCACTCGGCAGGCTCCCTTCCAGGGGAGGGCTGGCAGCCTTAGGCCTGGGGGACAAGTCCAGTCAAGTGGTCATTTGAACCACCGAATAAGCTCACCATCCCCAGTGTCCATCAGCGCAGCCTCACCAGTGCCCATCAGCGCAGCCTCACTAGTGCCCATCAGTGCATCCTCACCAGTGCCTGGGGATTAGAGAGGAGAGCAGCCGGATTACACAGAGCGGAGATCTCCCACTTACCCAGCGTGGCCGCTTCCATGATGGACATCGTCCGGGTGCTGTCTATCATAGGAGCCAGTCCAAGAGGTGGGACTTTGTATGACAGTGGCCGCCAGGTAAGTGGGAGATCCCCGCTCTGTGAAATCTGGTGGCGCTCCCCCTCCGAGGCAGCCCAATGGGCACAAACCCTGGGCGCCCTCCCACTGCTCCATCTCGCGGTGCACCCGCTCCCAATTGGAACAAATTGGGGACGGACTTGGTCCAGGGACAGTGTCCTCTGGTCACCTTAGGCTAGTGGCCAGCAGGACCCATAGGTCAGTGGCCAGCAGGACCCACAGGTCAGTGGCCAGCTTCCAGCAGGACCCACACATGTGGGTCCTGCTGGGAGCTGCCTGTGCACCTGGGGGTCCTGCTGGCTATGAACCTGTGGGTCCTGCTGGCTGCTGGCCATGGCCTGTGGGTCAGTGGGTGGGTCGGTGGCTGGCTGACACGGTGCAGCCTGCTGTGGGTGACTGGCCTGGCTCCCTGCTGTGGGTCAGTGGGTGGGTCAGTGGCTGGCTTGCACGGTGCACCCTGCTGTGGGTGGCTGGCCTGGCTCCCTGCTGTGGGTCAGTGGCTGGCTTCCACTCTGCACCCTGCTGTGGGTGGGTGGGTGGCTGGCCTTGCTCCCTGCTGTGGGTCAGTGGGTGGGTGGGTGGCTGGCTGGCACAATGCACCCTGCTGCAGGTGGCTGGCCTGGCTCCCTGCTGTGGCTGACAGAGAGGGGATGGGCTGACAAAGGGAGGATGGGCTGACAGAGAAGGGGTGGGCTGACAGAGAGGGGGTGGGCTGAGAGGGGATGGGGGCTGACGGAGGGGAGCTGACAGGGGGGGCTGACAGAGAGGGGGTGGGCTGACAGAGAGGGGGTGGTCTGAGAGGGAGTGGGGGCTGACAGAGGGGGGGGTGGGCAGACAGAGGGGGGTGGGCTTTGGGCTGACAGAGGAGGGGTGGGCTGAGGGGGGGTGGGCTGACAGACGGGAGCTGACAGGGGGGTGGGCTGACAGAGGGGGGTGGGCTTTGGGCTGACATAGGAGAGGTGGGCTGAGAGGGGGATGGGCTCTGGGCTGACAGAGGAGGGGTGGGCTGAGAGGGGGGGTGGGCTGAAAGAGGGGAGCTGACAGGGGGGTGCGCTGACAGAGGGGGGTGGGCTGACAGAGGAAAGGGTGGGCTGAGAGGGGGTGGGCTGACAGAGGGGATGTGGGTTGGCAGAGGAGGAGTGGGCTGAGAGGGGGTGGGGGCTGACAGAGGGGGGGTGGGCTGACAGAGGGGGTTGGGCTATGGGCTGACAGAGGATGGGCGGGCTGAGAGGGGGGGTGAGCTGACAGAGGGGAGGTGGGTTGACAAAGGGGGGGTGGGCTGACATAGAGGAGGTGGGTTGACAGAAGAGGATGGCTGACATAGAGAAGGTGGTTTGACAGAGAAGCATGGCTGAAATGGGGAGGGGGTAGATGAGACAGAGACCTCAGAAATACACAGCGCCCTAGGCAGAGAGGCGGGACTCCAGCAAGTGGTCACGACCAGCCGAGCTTGGCCGCATCCACACGTGACCAGCTCCGCCTCCAGTATCCATTTGCATGGCGCTCGCAACACAAATGCCCTGTGATTGGCTGAACAGGGTCATGTGCGGCCGTACGCTGTGAAATTCTGGGACATGTAGTCATGATGCGAGCCTTACATCATGACTACATGTCCCAGAATTCCACAGCGTGCGGCCGCACATGACACTGTTCGGCCAATCACAGGGCTTTTGTGTGGCCTGCCGCCTACTGTTGTGTTCAAACACGGCCGTTTACACTGCCTAAGTAGCAAGTGCCGCCGCCCGCGGGGGGCTATGTTAGTGCGGGGGGGGGCTGCCGCGAAACCCCGAAAATTTGTCGCAGGAGCGGCGCCACCCATTCACCCACTGCCGCCGCGAGGCCTGGCCTCGGTGGCCTTGTGGAAAATCCGGCCCTGGTCTTCGGCGTAGGAATGGTAGAGTAAATTCTGGTTACTGATAAGCTATCTCAGCCTGGGAGGCTGTAGTACCGTTGGAGGAGCTTTCTCAGTGAAGCATGTATCGACGTTGGTCCGGGCCAGAGGTTTTGAATCATTTTAGGGAGTCTTTGCATGGGCTCCTTTGGTCCATACCACGGTTGATGGGAGCTGTTCTTGATGTGGGGCTGAGGTTTGGACCTGTGCGTAGTGATCTTAGGAAGGCCTCTGCCTTGGATGGATCATGGAAAGAGGGCTGGTCACCATTGGGGTCTTTGAGCCGGAGAATAGCTGGAGAGGGTAAATTTGATTTGTTGCTGGTGCAGCTCCGTGCATATTTGTTAAAATGCTTTACTTTTCTTGGACACTTCTACAGAGTAGTTTGCGAAAATCAGGATCTTCATTCCATCCATCTGAAGAGATCTGGATTGCCTGCATTTCTGTAGGAATAAAGCTTTGTCTGAGTAGTTCAGAGATTTTACGATAATCGGTCGGGGCAATTTTCGATCAGAGTTAAAGGTTCATATTTGGTGGGTGCGCTAGACAGTGCAGGGGCCTGGGAGGCCTAGTGCTTCGGGTATGCGCCTCGCGCAAAGGTCTATGAGGGCTGAAGGTTGTAATGATTCTGAGAAGCCCACAAAGCGCAGGTTGCTTCTTCTGCACCTATTTTCTAAATCGTCAAATTTTTCTAGAATATATTTGTTCGTCTTGTCCTAGGCATGTTCTGTGGATTGTGCCTGGTAGAGTTCCTCTTTAATGTTGGCTATGCGGTACTCAGCCTCATTTAATCTAGAGGCATGTTCCCCTAGTTGGGCCTGAAGCTGCTGCATGTCTGCGCTGACTGCCTTCTCCACAGCAGCTGCAATCATGGGGGATAGGAGTGCTGTCACAGCATGGTCAATAAGCTCTGTGTTTTGATTACCATTATGCTGTGGGGCAGTATCATGCTGTGAGGAGGAGGGGGCCGGGCCGCTGCTTACCTCCATGGCAGGCACCATTTCTGTGAGAGGATCCATGCAGGCCGAAGCCAGGGCCTCAATTTGCGGCTGTGGCGATCACGCCATCGTGGCCTTGTACGATCGCGGGCCTGTTTTCTCCACAAACTGGTCCATGTAGTGGCCGGGTGTGAGGGGAGAGACTACCGGTGTTTGGAGCGGGTTTTGCTGGTGTTATATGCCGATTTTGGAGTCTAGCTGCAGGAGCTGGTGTGAGAGACAGCTACTCCATGTGGCGCCGGGTCAGAGAACTGCACCATGGCAGTGGCTGTGAACAAAAAGAGAATTGGGACCAAAGAAAATACAAATAGGAAATAGACAGAATGGCTGAATAACATACCTAAAACATACCTAAAAGCCAATATTGTAGACTGAAAAAGAACTGTACTAGAGGCAGTGACTACGAGATTCAGAGTAAGATCATAGAAAATAAATGTATTGATAAAAAAATTCCCATCTGATATTGTGCAAACATAGTGCAGGAGCACCGCCCCCTCTCTCCTCCGCACCCATCAATCAACAATACATGGCTTCATGCATTTAGTACATTGAGAGAAATAAACCAAAGAAGCAACCAGTCAGTAGTTCCGAAACGCGTCCCATTTTGATGACCTATGTTTCCTGTTTGCGGTCAACGCTGGTTGTTGTCCCCTTCTGCTGGCGTCATTTCCAGGATCCTTGTTCCATGCTGACCTAGACTGCTTCACCAGTGTTCCCAGAGCGCGGAGCGCACATCTGCTGGTCTCCCTGGATTTTTTGGCTGGAAGTTGTATAAACTGGGACCCTCCTGATGCTGGTTCACCCATTGTACACACGCGTGATATGCCTTTTCTTATCTTCAACCCTGTAAGTGTTTTTAATCCTTTTTGGGGATATTAAAAGTTTTTAATTCTGCACTTGGAGGCGCCTTTTTTATTAATCTGTTTTCTATTAGAGATTGCTTTCCTCTTTGAGTTCGGCCTGAAGTGTTTGAAGATCACATCCTCTCAATACCCTCATCCAATGCAGACATTATCTGCTAGGTCCTGACATTTCGAAACGCGCCCTTATTACATGTTTATCTGAATCTTTAGTATATGGAGAGGTACATTGGCCCAAGCTGCCATACCTGAAATTCTTCTTTAAGGATACATATCAATCAGTTCTTGGGATATTAATTGGTTGTTTTACTCCTCCATAAGGATGCATATCAGTAATTTTTTGGATTACTCAAAGTTCAAGCCAGTACCATTATTTAGCGAAAAGGCCATTCCCTGTCCTCTATCAGCATGTGGAATGCCATAAGGCAGCAGGAGGAAAATGGTGAAGTGTGAGCAGTAAGAGTGTTGGGGTGCTGAAGGTTAGGAGGAGAAGTGTTTTTTTTTAAAGGTAATTTTTTTTTATTTTCAGTACACAACAAACAACAAAGAAAACAAACATGTATATGGAGCGAACATCGCTCAATCCATTACAAAATATGGTAAACTGGTATACATTTAGTGGATACATAGCAACCCAAAGGTCAAATGTCTTTTGCTTAGGGATGAGCCGAACACCCCCCCGTTCGATTCGCACCAGAACCTTCGAACGGACCGAACGTTCGTGCAAACTTTAGAACCCTATTGAAGTCTATGGGACTCGAACATTCAAATTCAAAAGTGCTAATTTTAAACACTAATATGCAAGTTATTGTCCTAAAATGGGTTTGGGGACCCGGGTCTTGCCCCAGGGAACATGTATCAATGCAAAAAAAAGTTTTTTCGGGAGCAGTGATTTTAATCTCTTGACGACCGCGCCACGGAAACCGGCGCAACACGGATCACGGTAAAGGACCAATGAAAGTGGTCCTTTACCAAGTGATCGCCCCCTCCAATGAGGGAGCGATCACAATGTAAACAAACAGGGGTCACGGAGAGGTCCAGCTCTCTTCTCTCCTCACACTGATACAGCGTGTGAGGAGAGAAGATAGTACATTGTCAACAGTGAGTTTATTTTATTTTTTTGGAGAACTACAGTGCCCAGCAGTACCCTACAGTGCCACATAGTGCCAATCTGTGCCACTATATTACCCATCAGTGCCCCTACAGTACCAATCTGTGCCACAACAATACCCATCAGTGCCACTACAGTACCCAGCAGTGCCATCAGTGCCACTATAGTACCCCTCAGTGCCACTAGTGTCCATCAGTGCCACCACAAGGCTCATCAGTGCCACTACAAGTCTCATCAGTGCCACAACAAGTCTCATCAGTGCCATCAGTGCCACCTCTGCCACTTCAGTGCCCATCGGTGCTGCCAATGTCCATCGGTGCCACCAGTGCCACCTCTGCCCCATCAGTGCCCATCAGTGCTGCTAGTGTCCATCAGTGCCCCATCGGTGCCCATAAGTGCCACCTCTGCCACTTAAGTGCCCATCGGTGCCGCCAGTGTCTGTCAGTGCTCCATCAGTGCCACATTACTTATTTGCAACATTTAATAATAGAAAAGAAGAACATTTCATGTTTTTTACAAAATTTTCAGTCTTTTCTCATTTATAGCACAAAAAATAAAAAACCCAGAGGTGATCAAATACCACCAAAAGAAAGCTCTATTTGTTGCAAAGAAAGGACGAAAATTTCAAAATGTGAGAGCACCGAAAGCTGAAAATTGGTCTGGTTAGGAAGGGGGTTTAAGTGCCCAGTGATCAAGTGGTTAAACGCTTGCCGACCGTCCACCGTAGTTTTACGGCGGCAGGTCGGCTCGGCTGCGCAAAATCACATAATATTACGTGATTTTGCATTTCAGCCACTAGGGGCGCTCGCGCGCCCCCTGCTCACCCCTGGTGCAGACGCGCGTGCCCGGCGGGCGCGATCAGCGCCGGGCACCCACGATCGTTTGTTACAGAGCGCGAATCGGGAGCTGTGTGTGTAAACACACAGCTCCCGGGCCTTTCAGTGGGAGAAAATACTAAATGGTCCCAAAAATGTGTCAAGTGTCCGAAGTGTCCGCCATAAGGTCGCAGTACTGATAAAAATCGCAGATCGCCGCCAATACTAGTAAAAAAAATATATTAATAAAAATGCCATAAAACTATCCCCTATTTTGTAGACGCTATAACTTTTGCACAAACCAATCAATAAACACTTATTTCGATTTTTTTTACGAAAAATATGTCGAAGAATACGTATAGGCCTAAACTGAGGAAAAAATCTTTTTTTTTATATATATTTTTTGGGGGATATTTATTACAGCAAAAAGTAAAAAATATTAAATTTTTCTTTCAAAATTGTCACTCTATTTTTGTTTATAGCGCAAAAAATATAAAAAGCAGAGATGATCAAATACCACCAAAAGAAATCTCTATTTGTGGGAAAAAAAGGACACCAGTGGTAAAAAAAATTGGGCCTTTGGTGCTGGCGCTGGTGCCACAACACTGTAAGTCCTCACAGTTACTCTTGGTGGGCGCAGGAATGGGCCCTGCTGTGAAATATTAGATCAAGAATTTCAATTACATGCCCCTGTTGAACAGGGGCAGAAAAATTGGGCCTGAGGCACTGGTGCTGGTGCCACAACACTGCAACCCCTCACAGATACTCTAGTTGGAGCTCAGCAATGAGCCCGCTGCAAAGTATTGCATCAAAAATTGTAATTACAAGCCCCTGTTAAACAGGGGCAGAAAAATTAGGCCTTAGGCACTGGTGCCGGTGCCACAACACTGCAACCCCTCACAGGTTCTCTAGTTGGAGCGCAGGAATGAGCCCGCTGCAAAGTATTGAATCAAAAATGTTAAGTACTCGCCCCTGTTGAACAGGGGCAGAAAAATTGGGCCTTAGGCACTTGTGCTGATGCCACAACACTGCAACCCCTCACAGATACTCCAGTTGGAGTGCAGGAATGAGCCCGCTGCAAAGTATTGCATCAAAAATTGTAATTAAATGCCCCTGTTAAACAGGGGCAGAAAAATTGGGCCTTAGCCACTGGTGGCAGTGCCCAGAACCAAAAATGTTCTTACAAGCTATTAGCATGATAATTGAGGAGGAAAAGGATAGTCACTCAGCATAACAGGATAGTCACTCAGCATCAGCATAGGCAGTCTTGAAGGAATCTGACATTTCAAAAAAATTATTCAGTTATATCAGCATCAGGTGCTTGGTAGCTGGTGGTGATCCAAGCCTGATTCATTTTTATGAAGGTCAGTCGATCGACCGAGTCGATGGAGAGGTGCACCCTGTGATCGGTTACAAAGCCTCCAGCAGCACTGAATGTGCATTCCGAAAGAACGCTGGATGCAGGACAGGGCAGTAGCTCAATTGCATTCTGTGCAAGCTCTGGCCAGTGATCCATCCTCAAGACCCAGTAAGCCAGAGGATTTTCGGTGGGAAAGGTGTCCAAGTCTGATCTTGCCCCTAGGTATTCCCGCACCATGTAAAACAGACGCTGGCGATAGTTGCTGAGACCGGTCATACCTTGGGGCTGCGGACTAAAAAATTGTCTGAATGCATCGGTCAGATGGCCACCTTCTCCACCGCTCCTTCTGTGACTGACCGAAGCCTCAGCAACATGTTGTCCAGGACCAGGATTTTGTAACCTCCCAGTCTCTGGGAACGCGTTGCACAGACCTTTCTGCAATGCCTCCTTAAGATGTTTCATCTTCTCCTCCCTCTGCATGGCAAGATAAGGTCCGCAACCTTACCCTTGTAACGTGGATCAAGAAGGGTTGCCAGCCAGTAATGATCCCTCTCCTTGAGCATGAATACGAGGATCCTTCCGCAGGCTTTGCAGGATCAGGGAGGCCATACAGCATAGGTTTGCTGAGGCATTCTGTAGCCACCTTGTCCCAGCCACGTACAAGTCCATGGGTTTCTTGGTACTGTAATTGATCCCTTGAAGACTGCTGCTGATGCTGAGTGCTAGGCTCCACCTCCATGCTGACACAATCCTCCTCCTCCTCCTCATCCTCTTCCTGTGTGATAGGTGGGCAAGCAGGAACACTGTCTGGATAAAGGAGGCCTTGAGAGGTAAGAAAGTCCTCCTCTTCCTCCCTCTGTTCTGCCTCAAGGGCCCTGTCCCTTATTTCACGCAGCGTGTTCTCTAACAGGTGGATAAGAGGGACCATGCCACTGATGCATGCACTGTCACTGCTCATCATCCTCGTGGCCTCCTCAAATGGTGACAGGACAGTGCATGCATCCCTGATCATGACCCACTGGCGTGGGGAAAAAAACAAGCTCCCCTGACCCTGTCCTGCTGCCATATTGGCACAGATACTCATTGATGGCCCTCTGCTGCGTGTGCAGCCGCTGCAGCATGGCCAACGTAGAGTTCCACCTGGTGGGCATGTCACAGATTAGGCGGTTCTTGGGCAGGTTGAATTCCTTTTGGAGGTCTGCCAGCCGAGCACTGGCATTATATGACTGTCGGAAATGCACATAGACTTTCCTGGCCTGCTTCAGGAACCAAGAACCGCTGCACCACCAAGTTAAGGACATAAGCAAAACAGGGCACATGGGTCAGTTGTCCCTGTCGCAGGGCAGAGAGGAGGTTGGTGCCATTGTCGCAAACCACCATTTTTGGCTCAAGCTGGCGTGGCATCAACCACCTCTGAGCCTGCCCCTGCAGGGAAGACAGAACCTCTGCCCCACTGTGGCTCCTGTCCCCCAAGCACACCAGCTCAAGCACCGTATGGCATCTCTTTGCCTGCGTACCTGCGTATCCCCTTGAATTCCTGCGGAGCACCGCTGGTTGCGAGGACACATCAGCACAAGAAGAGACCACAGAGGAAGAAGAAGAGGAGGGGGTGGAGGAGAGAGGTGTGTCACAACCAGTAGTAGCATTTTGGAGACGTGGTGGCGGAACAACCTCCAACACTACTGTACCTTGTCCTGCATCCTTCCCAGCTGCCAGCAGAGTCACCCAATGCACCGTGTAAGATAGGTAACGTCCCTGTCCATGCCTGCTGGACCATGAGTCAGCAGTAATATGCACCTTACCACTGACCGCCCTGTCCAGCGAGGAAGGTCTTCCTCTGGATGCACTGCATGCAGGAGTGACAGTAACCTTCAACTTCAGCCTGCATGTAGGGCCAGTAAAACCTGTCCCTCACTAACTGGAAGGTTCTTTCAGGCCCTAGATGACCATGATTGTCGTGAAGGGCAGTTAAGACCGTTTCCCTGTGCTTAGTGGGCAGGAACAGTTGCCACTTCTCTTCCAGACCATCAGAGGGGCCCCTTCGGTAGACCACCCCTTGATGTAACTGCAACTGGTCCCATTCTTTGTGTAACAGCCAAGCCTCCTTCGGAGAGTCTGTGAGAAGCACATCTGGGCATTGTTCTTCCAAAGCCTTCAATACTAGTCTCCCCAGGGTGTCTTCCTCTTGATCTCTCCTTAGGTCCTTCTTCGACAGCTTGGGTAGGCCTTCTTCTCCCACCTGAGTTACGTTACAGTAACATTTGGGTACATCAGCAGCCGAAACTCCAACCTCTTCGGCCTTGGACCCCCTTCTGGCCTAAAGTTTAGCTCCCTGGTATTGGGCTCGTACTCCTTCTGGGGTCAGCTGGGTCCATTCCTCGGCGGGGTCACCGAGACCATGGGGCTTTTTGGATAGGGCATCTGCATCCCTATTCCAAACTCCCGGTCAGTATTTCAGGCTGAAGGTAAATCCTGAAAGGGCAACCAACCATCGATGTCCCGTGGCATCCAGCTTGTGAGGAGGAAGGTGAGTGGATTGTTGTCAGTTCTCACCACAAATTTGGCCCCATATAAGTAGTCCCTTAACTTGTCCACAACAGCCCACTTCAAGGCCAGGAATTCAAGCTTGTGCATTGGGTAATTCTTCTCGGAGGGGGCCAGACTCCTACTCACATAGGCGACAGGCCGCAGGTGGCCATTGTGCTCCTGATATAGCACCCCACCTAGTCCATCTTGGCTGGCATCAACATGCAACTCATAGGGCTTCTTGGAGGCTGCATAGGTTAAGACAGGGGCAGTGGTTAGGCTCTTTTTCAACTGAATAAATGCCTCTTCACATTTGGTGTCCCACTTTTCCTGGATAGACTCCTTAGGCTTCCTGGCCCCCATAGTGAGCTTCCCAGGCTTGACTGGTTCTGGGACATCATCTTCTCCTTCACTCCTCAACAATTCATTAAGGGGTCTGGCTATCTTGGCAAATCCCTCCACGAATCTTCTATAATAAGAGCAGAAGCCCAGAAATGATCGTATCTCGGTTACGTTGGTAGGCCTTGGCAAGGGGGTGACAGAATCCAACTTCTCCGGATTTGTAGCCACCCCTTTGGCGGACACAATGTGGCCCAGGTAGTGGACCGAGGACTGGTAAAATTGGCACTTCTCTGGAGAAAGCTTCAGGCCTTCTTTGTGAAGCCTCTTTAGGACCTTCTCCAACCTTTCTTCATGTTCTTCCAGGGTTCTGCCAAACACGATAACATTGTCTAGATACACTAGTACTTCTATTAGGTTCATGTCCCCTACTGTTCTCTGTCTTTGGAAAGTGACCGGGCTGCTGACAGACCCTGAGGCATGCGGTTGATCTTGAAGAACCCTACTGGGGAAATAAAAGCTGTCTTTTCTTTGTCTTCAGGATGCATGGGGATCTGATAGTACCCACTCTTTAGATCCATCACACTAAACCATTTGGCCCCTGACAAACTATATAGGGCGTCTTCTATCCGAGGGGTAGTATACTGATCAGGAATGGTTCTTTTATTCAGTGTTCGGTAATCAATACACAGCCTCAGAGAGTCATTCTTCTTCCGGACTACCACTATTGGAGAAGCGTAGGGGCTCTTGGACTCTCTGATAATCCCTGACCTCTTAAGTTCTGTCAATTGCTCATGGAGATCTTCCAGATCACCTAGGGGGACCCTTCAGACTCTCTCTCTGAACGGTTTGTCTTCATGCAGGTGAATCATTTGGGTGGTACTCTTCAAATTCATTCCTGGAGAATATCGCCTGCCATCGAGCCAATTGGGCTTTGGCCCTATCCTTCCATTTCGGTGGGAGGGTTGTGTCTTCTGTACAGAGCTTCTCCACTGTGACTTCACCCCTCTCTTCCTTCTTCAAATCATATGGGGCGACTGGGGTAGCAGGATATACCTGGCCTAACAGCATTCTGGCAGGTACATTCACAGGTGTGGTCATAGTGTTCCTGATGCTCACTGAGACCTTCCCGTGGTTTCTCCACAGGGCCTTCAATGGGACCACTTCAGGGATTACTTCTATCCCCTTCTCTCTCTTCTGTGGGTCCGCTTCAAGGACAATAAAGGGACCTGGCTGCTTCCAGGTGAGATTGACAGAGGCTTTCAAGCAGGTCACCTCTCCTGGTTGCAGTATCTTCTCCATTTTATCCAGTCGCCAGATCTTGCCGACTCCTTCGGGTGGAGCCTTTTGTTGTTGGGCAGGTGCCCATCTCACCCAACCAGGCTTGGCCTTTCTGGATTGCTCCGTCTGCAAAAGTCCGATCCTCGACCTTTCCGTCACCGACAGTTCCCGGTCTTCCACACGGCCGTCAAACACTGCTGATCAAACAGGTCACCAGCTGCTCTTGAACATGGTCTGGTGACTCCGTCAGGAACCCCCCTCACAGGATGAGTTATCCGCATAGGCGAGTGTAGGCCCAGGCTTCTCAGGCCTAGGCTCCAGGAGACAAGCCTCAACACAGGCCTCCTTCTTGCTTGGAGAGGCGGTCCAGAGAGAGCGAGCCAAAGACGTCCACCTCTTTAAATTCCTTCCCCCAGCAGGCTGTGCAGGGTGCAAAGCACTTTGGGATCGCACAGTTGCACTCTGGGGCCCAGATTCACAGAGAGCAAGGCGCACATTATGCCGCCGTAGAGTAACCAATGTACGCTACACCAACGCAGCGCAGAGAGGCAAGCATTGAATTCAGCAAGCCAGTGCTCCCAACGCTGCGCCAGCGTGGCGTGGGTTTCGAAGGCGTACGCCGGCGTAGGTGGAAGTGGGCTTGACCCATGCAAATGAGGCGTGACCTCATGCAAATGATGGGCCGAGCGCCAGACAGATACGTATCACGAACTGCGCATGCGCCATGACGTGGACGCATCCCCCTGCGCCTGTGCACAACCACGTCGGAACAACTGCCTAAACTACGCCGGATCACTGTGTACGGCGTGAATGTAACCTACGCCCAGCCAGACACACGTCCAACGTAAAATACGCCGGCTTGTGTTCCCTGGTGCAGACCTTTGCATGTCTGCTGCTGGGTTGCACCTCCTTTATGGGGCATAACTTTACGCCAGACGTACAACTTACGCTCACCTCTCGTAGCCTGCGTCGGGCTCACGCAGGTTCGTGAATCGCCGTATTTCCCTCATTTGCATGTTTGAATGGCTAATCAATGGGAGCGGCACCATGCACCCAGCCTAAATGTGCGCCCACCCTACGCCGGCGTAAGCAAGCTACGTCGGCGGGGTGTAGCCTGGTTTTAGGCGCATATATGTTTGTGGGTCTTGCGCACAGATACACGGCGCACATTTGCACTTACGTCGGCGTAACTTGTTATACATGGGCCAATATATTGTAGTCTGTCAATTGACCAGGACAATGGAGTCTTTGGCCCGGATTCATATACGAGATACGACTGCGTATCTCCAGATACGCCGTCATATCTCCGAGTGCGGGCCGTCGTATCTATGCGCCTGATTCAGAGAATCAGTTACGCATAGGTTTCTCTAAGATCCGACCGGCGTAAGTGTCTTACACCGTCGTATCTTAGGCTGCATATTTACGCTGGCCGCTAGGTGGCGCTTCCGTATAGTTAAGCGAGGAATATGCTAATTATCTATTTATGCCGATTCAGAAACGTACGTCCCGCCGTGCATTTTTTTACGTCATTTACGTTAGGCTTTTTCCGGCGTAAAGTTACCCCTGCTATTTGAGGCGTAGCTAATGTTAAGTATGGACGTCGTTCCCACGCCGAAGTTTTGAAAATTTTACGTCGTTTGCGTAAGTCGTTTGCTAATAGGGCTTTGCATAAGTTATGTTCACGTCGATACCAATGAGGCTTTGCGGCGTAATTTCGAGCATGCGCACTGGGATTTTTTCACAAACGGCGCATGCGCCGTTCACAAAAAACGTCAAATACGCGGGGTCAAGTGAAATTTAAATAAAACACGCCCACAACATCCCCATTTGAATTAGGCGGGCTTACGCCGCCACACATACGTTACGCCGCCGTAACTAAGGGCGCAAGTTCTTTCTGCATACGGAACTTGCGCCCAAATTTACAGCGGCGTAACGTATCTGAGATACGTTATGCCGGCACATAGATACACAATTGTATCTGAATCTAGCCCCCTATCTCCCTTACTTCATTTCCCAACATTCATTGCTGTACCAGGGTAAAACAAACAGGAGGTGGCTATACAATAATTTGCCACCGGAGGGAGATAAGTTCCTTCTTTATCTACAACAGTAGTCTTTTATCCATATAGAAAGTGGTAGCTTGCTACACCATTACTATTGCATGAGCGTAAATACAGAAGACATGGAGAAGTAGGTATTCACACACTTGAACACATTTGGAGGCAATGACCAACAAAAAGGTAACAATGTGCTTCTTTTGCATTTTTATTGTAAGTGGATAAATCATTCTACTAATATTTGGTACTACCTGTGTATTTCAATTTTATGATTTAATTGGCATACACAAATATTTAGCACTGATCATTGCTGAATAGAGTTTAGTTTAACCACTTGACACCCGCCCGCCGTCAAATGACGGCGGGTGGAATGCTCTATTGTTCTGACAGGACGTCATATGATGTCCTGTCATTTAAAGCTTCTAGGGCGCGCACTGGAAACACAGTATGCGCGCCCGGCGGCCGCGATGGCCGCCGGGCACCCTCGATTGCCCAGTAACTGAGCAGGAACATGGAGCTCTGTGTGTAAACACAGAGCTCCACGTCCTGTCAGTAAGAGAGGAGACCGATCTGTGTCTCTTGTACATAGGGACACAGATCGGTCACCTCCCCCAGTCACCCCCCTCCCCCCACAGTTAGAACACACCCAGGATACACATTTAACCCCTTCCCTGCCAGTCACATTTATACAGTAATCAATGCATATTTATAGCACTGTTCACTGTATAAATGTGAATGGTCCCAAAAATGTGTCAAAAGTGTCCGATGTGTCCGCTATAATGTTGCAGTCCCGAAAAAAAAAACGCAGATCGCCGCCATTCATAGTAAAAAAATAATAAAAAATAAATAAAATAATCATTATGTCCCCTATTTTGTAGGCAATATAACTTTTGCGCAAACCAGGTTATTGCAATTTTTTTTTTTTTTACCAAAAATATGTAGAATAATACGTATCGGCCTAAACTGAGAAAATAATATATATTTTTTTAAAAAAATTGGATATTTATTATAGCAAAAAGTAAAAAATATTATGTTTTTTTTTCAAAATTGACACTCTATTTTTGTTTATAGCCCAAAAAATAAAAACCGCACAGGCGATCAAATACCACCAAAAGAAAGCTCTATTTGTGGGGAAAAAAAGGACGTCAATTTTGTTTGGGAGCCACGTCGCACGAGCGCGCAATTGTCAGTTAAAACGACGCAGTGCCGGAAGCTAAAATCTCGTCTGGGCAGGAAGGGGGTGTATGTGCATGTGGTTAAAGAAATTCTGTGTCTTGGTTTAGAGTTGCTAAAATAATATCAACAACTTAACCACTCACAAATAAACTACCTGCACAAACATCTAAAAGTAGCTTGAAGATGATGTGAGTATATTTAGAACAAAGAGGGATGTATGGTACTGAACTGTATAAAAGGGAGGGGAGAGAAGCCATCTCCTTGTATTGTGACACCCATGCTGCAGAGGTCTGTGTCACAATAGAGAATTATAGACTCTGACTAAAGAGGAAGCCAGTGATCAGAGCGATGGGTATATCCTATACCTACGTCTTCCAGGTCTGTGTGATCCTGCAATGTATGACCCTCTGGAGATCGGGAATGCAGAGTCCAGGCTGTGCCCTTCAGTTTACTGATGGATTTGATGAATTCCAATATTTTCAGGATGGAGATTTGATCATCGGAGGAGTCCTCACTGTGAGGGCAAAAGAAGATGATTTACCTGAAGAAAAGAGATACAGGTATGTAACTTACTTTCTCTTCTTGCTAGGAAGAGAAACATGTGATTAGGAAATGATTGGAAGATATTTATGTGATGGAAATATTATAAGATTGCATATATGTATATATAATGGATATGAAATGTCTCCTCATTTACAGTATCTCACAAAAGTGAGTACACCCCTTACATTTTTGTAAATATTTTCTTGTATCTTTTCATGTGACAACACTAAAGAAATTACACTTTGCTACATTGTTGTGTAGTGAGTGTACAGCTTGTATAACAGTGTACATTTTCTGTCCCCTCAAAATATCTCAACACACAGCCATTAATGTCTAAACCGCTGGCAACAAAAGTGAGTACACTTCTAAGTCAAAATGTCCAAATTGGGCCCAAAGTGTTAATATTTTGTGTGGCCACCGTTATTTTCCAGCACTGCCTTAACCCTCTTGGGCATGGCGTTCCAGAGCTTCACAGGTTGCCACTTGAGTTCTCTTCCACTCCTCCATGGCGACATCACAGAGCTGGTGGATGTTAGAGACCTTGCGCTCCTCCACCTTCCATTTGAAGATGTCCCACAGATGCTCAATAGGGTTTAGGTCTGGAGACATGCTTGGCCAGTCCATCACCTTCTTTAGCAAGGCAGTGGTCGTCTTGGAGGTGTGTTTGGGGTCGTTATCATGTTGGAATACTGCCCTGCGGGCCAGTTTCCGAAGGGAGGGGCTCATGCTCTGCTCCAGTATGTCACAGTACATGTTGGAATTCATGTTTCCCTCAATGAACTGTAGTTCCCCAGTGCCGGCTAGATATAATAAAATATTTACAAAAATGTGAGGGGTGTACTCACTTTTGTGAGATACTGTACATGCAAGCCAAGCTGTTCTAGAAAGTGACAGCTTGGGATAAACTATAACAGTGTCAGGGTGTTGGAGAAGTTGCTGGAAGTGTCTTTTCTTTAAAGCTGAAAAGTGTGTGTGTGTATGTGTGTGTGTATTCCTCCATCCGCTCTGTTTGTGTGAATGGAGCGATCTCTTACTTTTTGTTGTTATAAAAGTGATCACTTTAAATCTGTCCATAGATGATTTTTTTTTCACTCAACCAGGTAGATGGATACGTTGGCCCGGATTCTGAAAGCACTTACTCCGACGTATCTACTAATACGCCGCGTAAGTGCACGGATGCGCCGTCGTATCTCTGCGCCTGATTCTGCAAGTAAGATACGCCTGAAATTTGGCTTCATACGACCAATGTAAGTTTCCTACGCCGTCGTATCTTGGGCGCATATTTACGCTGGCCGCAAGGGGTGCTTCCATTGATTTACGTGTCGAATATGTAAATGACCTAGATACGCCGATTCACGAACTTACTTGCGCCCATCGCTCTAATCTACGCCGTTTACGTAAGGTGTACGTCCGGCGTAAAGTTATTCCACATATAGGTGGCGCAACCCATGCAAAGGTATGGACGTCGGAACAGCCGTTGTATTTTACGTTGTTTACGTAGTACTACGTGAATAGGGCTGGGCGTAGGTTACGTTCAGTGATTCAACGTATCTTAGGCGTTCGTTCCGACGTGATTCTGAGCATGCGCACTGGGAAGCGCCCACAGGACGGCGCATGCGCCGTTCGTTTCGGCCCCTCATTTGCATGGGGTCACGCTTCATTTTAATGTATCACGCCCACTTCCTTCCTACTTTGAATTAGGTGGGCTTACGCCGACCAATTTACGCTACGCCGGCGCAACGTAGGGAGCAAGTTCTTTGTGAATACTGTTCTTGCCTCTCTGTGTTACGTCGGCGTAGCGCATATGAGATGCGCTACGCCCGCACAAATATACGCCGCTCTATGTGAATCCGGGCCATTGTATTTTGGCGGCAAGACACTGCACTGTCAGAATACGCAGATTTTTATTCTACAATTAAGGCCTCTGCTTTCTGAAAATATATTATGTTCTGGGGGCTTTTAGATAATGTTATAACGAAAAATGAAGATTTTATATTTGTGAGAAAAAAAAATGCTCTAGAGAGGACATGATTAAATCCAGGAGGAAGATTTTTTGTGGAAAGTGTTATGTGCCCTCACACTTTAATCTCAAATGTTCTGTTACCATTATTATTATTATTATCATTATTATTATTATTTAGGTATTTGTATAGTGCCGTCAATTTACACAACGCTTTACATACATTGTACATTCACATCGGTCCCTACCCTCAAGGAGCTTACAATCTAAGGTCCCTAACTCACATTCATTCTTTATGTGCAATCTGTGCTTTTTTTTTTTTACAACCTCTTGCACAGGGCGCTAATTTTTTTTATCATTTTGTTCATACTAATAGAGCTTTATTTTGGTGGTATTTATTCACGACTCCAGTTTTTTTTTTTTTTTGTGATATAAGCAGAAAAAAGAGCAGAAATTTTGAAAAAAAATATATATATTTTCTGCTTTCTATTTTAAAAGAAATCCAATAAAACCGAATTTTGTCATAAATTTAAGCCAAAATGGATTCTGATACATGTCTTTTTTTTGTTTTTAATCCTGTTAGGTGTATAATAATTAGGGATGAGCCGAACACCCCCAGTTCGGTTCGCAGCAGGACTTGCGAACAGGCAAAAATGTCATTCGAACACGCGAACACCGTTAAAGTCTATTGGACACGAACGTGAAAAATCAAAAGTGATAATTTTAAAGGATAATATGCAAGTTATTGTCATAAAAAGTGTTTGGGGAACCGGGTCCTGCCCCAGGGGACATGTATCAATGCAATTTTTTTTTTTTTTAAATCAGACGTTTTTTCGGGAGCAGTGATTTTAGTGAAACAATAAAAGTGAAATATTCCTTTAAATTTCGTACCTGGGGGGTGTCCATAGTATGCCTGTAAAGTAGCGCTTGTTTCCAGTGATTAGAAAAGTCCCTGCACAAGGTGTCATTTCTAAAGGAAAAAAGTAATTTAAAACTACTTGCAGTTATAGTGAATTGCCAGGTCCCAGCAATACAGATAAAATTAATTGAAAAAAATAAAAAAAAACAGCATGGGTTTCCTCCCTTAGTCCATTACCAGGCCCTTTGGGTCTGATATGAATATTAAGGGGAACCCCAAACCAAATATATATTTTTTTAAATGCGTGGGGGGTCCCCCAAAATTCCATATCAGGCCCTTCAGGTTTGGTATGGATTTTAAGGGGAACCCTGCGCCAAAACATGATGCTGCCACCATCGTGATGGTGTGTTTCCGAGTGATGTGCAGCGTTAGTTTTCCTCTACACGTAGCATTTTGCTTTTAGGCCAAACAAATCTATTTTGGTCTCATCTGACCAGAGCACCTTCTTCCACATGTTTGTTGTGTCCCACACATGGCTTTTCACAAACTGCAGACAGGACTTCTTATGGCATTCTTTCAACAATGACTTTCTTTTTGCCACTCTTCCATAAAGGGCAGATTTGTGGAGAGACCACTAATAGTTGTCCTGTGGACAGATTCTCCCACCTGAGCTGTGGATCTCTGCAGCTCCTCCAGAGTTACCATGGACCTCTTGGCTGCTTCTCTGATTAAAGCTCTCCTTGCCCGGCCTGTCAGTTTAGGTGGACGGCAATGTCTTGGTAGATTTGCAGTTGTGCCATACTCTTTCCATTTCAATTTTCAGATGTTGGATAAGCTGTATTTAAACTGAGATTAAATTACACACAGGTGGACTCTATTTACTAATTAGGTGACTTCTGAAGGCAATTGGTTCCACTAGATTTTAGTTAGGTGTATCAGAGTAAAGGGGGCTGAATACAAATGCATGCCACACATTTCACATATTTATTTGTAAACAATTTTGAAAACCATTTATAATTGTCCTTCCATTTTACAACTATGTGCCACTTTGTGTTGGTCTATCACATACAATCCCAATAAAATACATTTACATTTTTGGTTGTTACATGACAAAATGTGGAAAATGTCAAGGGGTATGAATACTTTTTCAAGGCACTGTAAAAGAAAACATGGTAATAAAAAATAAAATAAACGTACATATTCATAATTTTCATATTCATAGTCCGATGCTGCATCTGTCCCCCTCTGCCTTCAAGACCAAGAAACTCTGTTCTCGGTTCTCTGATAATTGAGGACTGATGCAGTGGTCAGTCAAGTAAATGTAAAGGCTAAGTTCACATTTGTTTTCTAAATTCCAGCTGCCTTTTGTACCAATATAGCATTAATTGCAAAAATAAAACAACTTTAATTGTATTCTACACATGCATACCTCACTGTATTCATGGCTGTTTAAAAAATAAATTCCATTACTTCTGCCTTACTTCCTGGACAGACTTTAAAGCGGGGGTTCACCCAAAAAACAAATTTTTAACATTAGATTGAGGCTAATTGTGGGAAGCACAATCGTCACGCGTTGCCGAAAGAAGCCGAACGTCGGTGCGGCTCTATACGGCGCCTGCGCACGACATTCGGCTACTTTCGGCAACTCGTGACGCGTGGTATGCGACGGTCGGAAGCCTGTCAATCAAATAGGAACACCCAGTCCCAAAGATCATACCCGGAAGCCGCGGAGAACATCTATCTCTAAAAAGGTATGCACTGCATTGATTTAAAAAAAACTCCCGATTGTGCTTCCCATAATAAGACTCAAGCTAATGTTAAAAAAAAAATTTCGGGTGAACCCCCACTTTAAGTCATGACACAGGAAGGAGTTGACCAGCTGACCTCATTGGCACACACCCTGCATCCTCTACCTTGCCACGTACCCACCCATGTACCCCCTTACTAATTCACATGGGGGGCCAGGGATCTGGAGTTCCCCTTTGTTAAAGGGGGCTTGCAGATTCCGATAAGCCCTGGCTCACAGACCCCCACAACCACCTGGCAAGGGTTGTGGGGATGAGGCCCTTGTCCCTATCAACATAGGGGCATCCTCCCCATGTTGAGGGCATGTGGCCTGGTACGGTTCGGGGGGGCACTCTTTCACCCCCCCTTTTCCTGTGGCCTGTCAGGTTGCGTGTTCAGATAAGGGTCTGGTATGGATTTTTTGGGGGGAACCCCACCCAATTTTTTTAATTATGGTGCAGAGTTCCCCTTAAAATCCATACCAGACCTGAAGGGCTTGGTAATGGAATTTAGGGGGACCCCCACGCTTTTATTTTTCAATGACTTTCAATGACTTTGATCTGTATTGCCGGGACCAGACAATTCATTATAGTCGTGAGAAGTTTTAAATTACTGTCATTTTGTGCAGAGACTGTTATAAACACGGGAAATGTGAGCTACTTTACAGGAATACTAAACACACACCCCAGGTACAAAATTTAAAGGAATATTTCACTTTTATTGTTTCACTTTAAGCATTATTATAATTACTGCTCCCGAAAAAAACTGCCGTTTTTAAAACTTTTTTTGCATTGATACATGTCCCCTGGGGCATTTTATGACAATGACTTGCATATTAACCTTTAAAATTAGCACTTTAGATTTTTCATTTTCATGTCCCATAGACTTTATATGCCTGTTTGCATATTCTGCTGCGAACCGTATCGGGGGGTGTTCGGCTCACCCTTAGTGGCCACATGTCTTGTTAAACGCCCTTCCATGAAAACGTTTTTTATCCCTATTGTGGGGTCACCAGTACGGAATTTGTAAATTGAAATCATATCCCCTCTCAAGCACCTCTTCTCCAGAGAGAATAAGTTCAGTGCTTGCAACCTTTTAATTAATTAATATCCTCCAGACCCTTTATTAGCTTTGTTGCGCTTCTTTGTACTCACTCCATTTCCAGTACATCCTTCCTGAGGACTGGTGCCCAGAACTACTCTAGGTGCGGCCGGACCAGAGTCTTGTAGAGTGGGAGAATTATCGTTTTATCTCTGGAGTTGATCCCCTTTTTAATGCATGCCAATATTCTGTTTGCTTTGTTAGAAGCAGCTTGGCCTATCATCTACTAGGACCCCCAGGTGATAGTAGATTCCCCCAGAGGATCCCCCCGTGCATTCATATTTTTGCCACCCAAATGCATTATTTGAAATTGTTCTACATTAAACCTCATTTGCCATGTAGTTACCCACCCTATTAATTTGTTTAGATCTTTTTGCAAGGTTTCCTTCTGACAATTCTGAGTACTCCCCATTAGTGATGGACGAACATCCGACGGGGCGGTTCACGAACGCTAGCCGCAAACTTTTGCAAATGTCCGCCAACCGCAAGTTCGCGGTGGGCCCCATTGACTTTAATGACAGGCGAATATTAAAAACCTGCAGGTCATATTTGCATCCACAAAATACTTACTAGCTGTGCACAAATAGTCCCACAACATGGACACTGACCTACCAGAAGTATTAAGTGAAAAACCGGATACGTAAGTGCCGGCCATTACAAGCCCCAAAAAATAGCCGACAGGCATTTACCTGACAGCAAACAACTTTGTATTCTGTGGCTGGAGGTACATTAAGCTATTCACCGGATACAGAAGTAAGTGTCGGCCATTACAGGCCCCAAAAATTAGCCCACGGTCACAGGCGTTCACCTGACAGCAAACAACCTTGTATTCTGTGGCTGGTGGTACATTAGACATTGTAACAGCACTGGTGAATGGAGTGACCCACAACTGCAGTTGGCAAGGAATTCAATGCGATTCTCTATGTGACAATTCAGTATTAGGCCCCAGGCATCACTAATCGCAACAGGAGTTTGGGGGATCAATACATCATCTCTGTGTCACATAAAGAAAGGCGTTGAGTTACCAAGCATGGACGCATTACACCATGCGACCAAGGCTTAGCGTTTAAAATTAGTTCAAGGTCAATATACCGATACACCACTACATGCAGGTGATTATCAGTAAGGGACCCCAGACATCACTCCTAGCAACAGGAGTTTGGGGGTTCTCTACATCATATCAACCTTAGCATGTAGAGATGTATTTAGGCCACTAGGAGAGATGCTATGAAATAGCATCAACCCCTAGCATAGAAAAGTTAGAGCGAACATGGTCAACAATAAGGACAAGGCCTATAAGTATTTTATACTTCTGTCAAGCACGTAGTAAATTGTATTTGTAGCTCAGGAACTATGAGGATACACGTATAATACACAAGTTGTACTGGCAACTAATAGAAATGTATGAGAGGCAATATAGCTCAGGTACTTTGAGAGTACATGTAGTATTAGTAGTAACAAGTATTAATTGCATATGAGAGGCAATATAGCTCAGGTACTTTGAGAGGAAATATAGTATTTGTAGTAACAAGTATTAATTGCATATGAGAGGCAATATAGCTCAGGTACTTTGAGAGTACATATAGTATTAGCCCATGGCCACAGGTGTTCACCTGACAGCAAACAACTTTGTATTCCATGGCTGGTGGTATAATAGGCATTCACCCGATACAGAAGTAAGTGTCGGCCATTACAGGCCCCAAAAATTAGCTCACGGCCCCAGGTGTTCACCTGACAGCAAACAACCTTGTATCCTGTGGCTGGTGGTACATTAGGCATTCACCGGATACAGAAAAAAGTGTCGGCCAGTACAGGCCCAAAAATTTGAATGACACATGGTCTACTGGTCACATGTGTTGAATTCCTCCGAGATCCATGCTTCATTCATTTTTATAAATGTGAGGAAGTCAACACTGTTGTGAGCTAGGCGAGTGCGTTTATCGGTCACGACCCCCCCTGCTGTGCTGAACGTCCTTTCGGACAGGACACTTGATGAGGGGCAAGCCAACAGCTCCATTGCAAATTGTGCAAGCCTGCTCACCCAGTAGTCCAGGGGTTCATCACTTCTCAGTGCGTCCACATCGGCTGTTAACCCGATGTAGTCGGACACCTGTCAGTCTAGGAGTTCCCTAATGCTGATCCGGAGGACAGCTGTCGATGGGTCGGCTGAAAGAATGATCTCATATCATTAGTGACCAAGACATCTTCAAACCGCCCTCTTCTTGCAGGCGCTGTTGGATTGGTACCCAAAACTGTTTCTCCGTGAGTGGAAATTCATTTGCCAGCGGACGCAAAAGCAGAATGCAGCAATTCTTGAAGCAAGTCCTTGCCCTTTATGCTTTTTATACAGGGTCGCTCTTAAAACACTGGAGCATCAGGGCCCCCATTTGCACTAAACTGGAAGCGCTGTACTGGCCTGGCTCCTGCTCATCATCCAGGATAATGTCGTCCTCGTTCTCCTCCCCCCATCCACGGACAACACCAGGGATCCCAGAAAGGTTTAAAGAATGCTCTTCTTGCTCCTCCTCCTCCACCCCGGCACCATCCTCCTCTGACTCCTCTTCAGACTCCCGTTGTCTCAGGGGGAGTAGCCCCCCTGGGAATTCATCCAGCATTGCAACTTTCTCATCTTCCTCCTCCTGCTCCTCGACGGCTTGATCAATGACACAACGCAATGCATGCTCCAGTAAGAAGGAGTGTGGCTTTGTGGGTTCTGATGGCGTTGCTCCTACTGGGCTTGGTAAAGGAAGGCCAGGTGCCTTCTTAAGGCGGTCGTCCCTAGGTGAGTGTTGGGCTTACCGCGACTTATGCCTTGACTGCAAAGGCTGCAGATGGCAACACTATTGTCTGCAGCGGACACGTTAAAAAAAAGCCCACACTGCGGAGCCATGGGCGCCAGATGTGACCGTACATGGTTGAGGTCTCGCTCCTAATACATTAGTCTGGTTTGTCCCTCCTGTGCAATGTAAGTTCGGCCTGCGTCTCCTCCCTTTCTGCTGGTCCATCTCTCCCTCTGAACTACCCTCCTCTTTCTCTCTTGTGGGCACCCACGTGACGTCTGTAGACACGTCATCGTCGACGTCACCTTCCACATCACTAACAATATAGATCTCGGAGTAGGCAGCAACAGCGGGAACCAACCTCCTTGGGCTGATCTGAGTACTGTCGTCAGACTGCTGAGTGCCGGCTGTTGCTACCTCCTCTTCCTGATCCAATGCCAAGAATGTCTGTGCATCCGAAATATCTTCGGATGGATCGGAAAATGATTCCTCTGACTCAAGCAGTGGGTATATGGTGGTGGTGTTGGTGGCGAGCCACTCAACCAAGTCTGGTGTGTCCTTTGACGTAATCAAACAAACATTGTGCCACTTCCCACTTTGGCTCCGGCCTGGTGCTCCTGCCCTACCCCTACCACCCCTGTGGAAGGGCCTGCCTCTTCCTCTCCCTGTCATTTTTTAAATGACCCTGTGACAACAAAAATCTCTAGAGAAGCGCAGTATATGTGGGAGAAGGTATATAACACAATCTGTCATTTTGGGGGGCCACTGGTTTATCGCACCAGTTATGAAAAAAAATTTAATTCAGGATTTTTTTTTTAATGTGTGTAGCAGAGGTAACGCAGCGAAAGAGACAAAACTTCAGCAGTCACCAAATACACAGCCAGTCACAATGCTGCACAATACAAATCCACTATAATATGCTTTCAATATTCGAAAGTATATTATACGTGTATATTACACCTATATACTGCAGAGCAAGTGGCACACCTATACCTGTGCTTGAAAGGACTTTTGTGGACCTGTTAGGTAGCGATTTGTGTCGCTACAGTCTGTCCCTGCTAGAAACAGCAACCTGTCCCTACACTGACAAAAAGTAAATGAATGTATTACACACCTATGTACTGCAGAGCAAGTAGCACACCTATACCAGTGCTTGAAAGGACTTTTGTGGACCTGTTACAGTAGGTAGCGATTTGACCGCTGCTTTGTTCCCGAGAGTCTCCGTCCTGCCGTGCTCCAGACTTACCATTCTCGCAAAGCTGCTGGCCACCCTGTGAAGAATGAACTCTTTTGGGCCATTTCCCAACAATTCTGGTGGCCTGGTCTATGGGCTGACGTAACCGCCTTCGTAGCTACCTGTTCCATGTGTGTTTAGAGTAAGACTCCGTGACACCTTCCAGTGGGCCTTCTACAACCCATACCCAATGGAGAGAGGCCCTGGACCCACCTGTCTATGGATTTCATTGTGGAGTTACCCAACTCTCAGGGCAACACAGTTATCCTTATGGTGGTTGACCTGTTCTCGAAAATGTCACTTTGTATTCCACTCAAGAAGTTGCCTACTTCTAAGGAATTGGCTTCTGTTTTTGCTCGGGAGATCTTTTTCTTACATGGGCTGCCCAAGGTGATTGTCTCTGACAGGGGTAGTCAGTTGGTGTCCTGGTTCTGGCGAGCCTTTTGTGCACAGTTGGGTATTCAGCTTGCTTTCTCCTCTGTGTATCACTCTCAGTCTAATGGGGCCATAGAATTAGACAACCAGTCCTTGGAGCAATTCCCATGTTGCTATATTTCTGACCATCATAACAACTGGTCACAATAGTGCCTTAAATTTGGCTTCCCGATTGTCCCCGTTTATGGCAAACTATGGTTTCCAACCTTTCATGTTGCCTGACTCGTTTGTTCCGCAGAGTGTTCCTGCGTTATAGGAACATCTCCGTGGTCTTTGTTCCACTTGGGCAAGTCCAGGAGGCTTTGCAACATTCTAACGATAGGTACAGACAGGGGTGGACTGACAACTTATGGGGCCCCCGGGCAATAGAAGCTTATGGGGCCCCCGGGCTTACAGATGGCCACCACAACAGGAGGCAGTGCAGAGGCGGGGCAGCTAATATCTCAGGATTTTCACATCAAAAGCATGTCGGTTTCGGACATATCAGGGACAGATGTAAAAAAAAACACAGATTTTTACATACTGTCCCTGGTTTTATTGAGCCTGGCAACCCTGATGGGGCCCCCTAGTGGCATAGGGGCCTCGGACAGTGCCCGAGTGTCCCAATGGTCAGTCCGCCCCTGGGTACAGACTTCATGCTGACCGCAGACGCTTGCTGTGCCTTCCTACCAGGTTGGGGACAGAGTCTGGCTGTTGTCTCGCAACCTCCGACTTCATGTTCCTTCTTTGAAGTTCGCACCTCGGTTTATTGGACCTTTACGTATCCTTCGCAGGATTAACCCAGTGGCTTACACATTGGACCTTCCTCCTAGTATGCACATCTCTAATGTGTTTCATGTCTCCTTATTGAAACCTTTGGTCTTCAACCGCTTTACCACTTTGGTGCCACGTCCTCACCCTATACAGGTTGAGAACCATGAGGAGTATGAAGTACAATCCATTGTTGACTCCCGTAGGTTCCGTGGGCGCATACAGTGCCTGGTGCATTGGAAGGGGTACGGTCCGGAGGAAAGCTCTTGGGTCTCATCCTCGGACGTACATGCCTCTGTCCTCCTCCGTGATTTCCATAGATGTTTTCCCCTCAAGCCCCATGGTCCTCCGAGGGGGAGGGATTATTGAGGAGGGGGTACTGTCAGTGCTGGGCTCAGCCCTTCCTTCTCTGTGCTGGCAGCTCAGCTGTCAGCTAATTACCAGCTCCCATCTCTCTACAGTGACTCACCTGTTGTTGATCCTGCTCATCAGCTCTGCCTACTTAAAGCCTTCCAGTTCATTTGCTCTCTGCCTTCGCCTTTGTTAACATCACAGAGACTATTTCCTGCATCCCTGTTGAAGACTTGCTTGGCTGACATTCCTTCTGGCTATTGATCTTGCTTGCTGTACTGCTACCTTTTTTTTTTGCTGGCTCCCTGACATTGGCTTGGGCGACTACCCGATCAGGATACTGAACTTTGGCTATGTTTTGACTACGCTTACTTTGTTTACCTTTTTATTTTTATTATTAAACAAGTGTGATTTAACTGTACTTCTGTCTCAGTCTGATTCATGGTTTCTGACAGTTATGCATTTTTTAGGGGACCTCATGCATTTTTTTGCATGAAGAGACTTAAAGGGTTTCACTTTAGTCATTTAAAAAAAATCGCTTCTTATGGCAGAATGATTTCTTATTTTTTTTTTGCATTAGTATATGTTTCCCAGGACAATGCCCACCTCCCTTTTGACATATCTTTGCCTATTAGCGCAGAAAATGGGAATTTTTTGTTTAACTGGTTTCAATTAAATTCACTGAACTCCTGCTGAACTGAATAAAAAGCAGTGTGGCTCATCAATACCTGCCAGGCCTGTGCAGAATACACCAAAACAGTCCACAAATAGGTGTTGTGGATCAAACAATGCCACGTAATTGGTTTAAACACATAGGGCCAGATTCAGAGAGAGATACGATGGTGTATCTCCTGATACACCGTCGTATCTCAGAGTTAGGCCGGTCGTATCTATGCGACTGATTCATAGAATTAGTTACGCATAGATATGCCTAAGATCCAACAGGTGTAACTGTGTTACACCGTCGGATCTTAACTGCAAATTTAAAATGGCCGCTGGGGGCGTTCTCGCTGATTTACGGCGACGATATGTAAATCAGCGAGATACGCCAATTCACGAACGTACGCGGGCCCGACGCAGTCACTTTACGTCGTTTACGTAAGCGTTTTCCAGGCATATACTTACCCCGCTTCAATGAGGCGCAGCCAATGTTAAGTATGGCCGTCGTTCCCGCATCTAATTTTTTTGTTTACGTCGTTTGCATACGTCGATTTACAAAACTGATGGATGCAAGTTACGCTCACGCCGAAACCAATGACGTCCTAGCGTCGTCATTGGGAGCAATGCACGCCGGGAAAATTCGCAGACGATGCATGCGTATTTAAATGGGCGCGGGGACGCGCCTGATTTAAATACTACACTCCCCCTAGCCGCGGAATTTGAATTTCGCCGGGGGA
This sequence comes from Rana temporaria, assembly GCF_905171775.1. NCBI lineage: Eukaryota > Metazoa > Chordata > Amphibia > Anura > Ranidae > Rana > Rana temporaria. The sequence continues at coordinate 23,078,500 of NC_053489.1, read as the reverse complement.
TTTACGATCCGTCATTGGTTTCGGCGTGAGCGTAACTTGCGTCCATCGGTTTTGTGAATCGACATACGCAAACGACGTAAAAAAAAAAAATTTGACGCGGGAACGACGACCATACTTAACATTGGCTGCGCCTCATAGAAGCAGGGGTAAGTATACGCCAGGAAAATGCTTCCGTAAACTACGTAAAGTGACTGCGTCGGGCCCGCGTACGTTCGTGAATTGGCGTATCTCGCTGATTTACATATCGTTGCCGTAAATCAGCGAGAACGCCATTTTAAATTTGCAGTTAAGATCCGACGGTGTAACACAGTTACACCTGTCAGATCTTAGGCATATCTATGCGTAACTGATTCTATGAATCAGTCGCATAGATACGACCGGCCTAACTCTGAGATACGACGGTGTATCAGGAGATACACCGTCGTGTCTCTCTCTGAATCTGGCCCATGCTGTGTAAAATTTAGCATGACCTCAACATTGTTTTTGCTGTTTTATATATTCCCCAGGAAGTATTGCGTAAAAGTCTTTTCCTCTGTATTTAATGTTAAGCTGATCACATGTATGAATATTTTACATTTATATAGAAATTATTAACTTACTGTTTTGGAAAAAAATTACTTTTGGTAGCCCCTCTCTTGGGTATTACGTGAACCTCCTAGCTTTCCTTTCTGCAATTGATAATATTAACCAGGATCCAGACATCTTACCCAATATCACTCTCGGCTTCCATCTTCATGATTCAATGCTGGAACCCAGGAAGGCTGTACAGAGTGTTCTGCAGATCTTATCTGGACCAAATGGGACAATTCCCAATTTTTCCTGTAAAGGAGAAGGCAAGCTGACTGGTATTATTGGAGATCACTATTCATCCACTACAATCCCAATCGCCCAAATTCTCGGATTGTACAGATACACACAGGTGAGTGAAAACTACTTGTCTTTTTGTAATACTAGTCAACAGAGACAACAATATACATTTTACATAACATGCCAGTCTTTGAAAGTTAGTGTATATAAACTCTAATGCCGTGTACACACGACCGTTTTTCGGGTTGTAAAAAATTATGTTTTTAATGGTCTAGAAAAAACAACGTTTTTTTCAACCCGATCGTTAAAACGGCCTTGCCTACACACGATCGTGAAAAAAAAATGCTCTAGCAAAGCGCGGTGATGTACAACACGTACGACGGCACTATAAAGGGGAAGTTCCATTCGGATGACGCCACCCTTTGGGGCTGCTTTAGCTGATTTTGTGTTGGTAAAAGATGATTCACGCTTTTCAGTCTGTTACAGCGTGATGAATGTGCTTACTCCATTACGAACGCTAGTTTGACCAGAACGAGCGCTCCCGTCTCATAACCTGCTTCTGAGCATGTGCGTTTTTTTTCACGCCGTTAAAGCCCGCACACGACCATTTTTTACAACCCGAAAAATGACAACGTTAAAAACGTCGTTAAAAAATAGAGCATGTTCGGAAAAAAATTGCCCGTTTTTCAGAACCCGAAAAATGTTCTGAAGCCCACACACGATCGTTTTTAATAACATTAAAAAAACTGAATTTTTTACAACCCAAAAAACGGTCGTGTGTGTACGGGGCATTCCAGTTAAAATGAATGACACAGCTGGCAGAATCACTAAGGATTTTGCTTCATTTTTCATAATTAAAATCCAATGCAGTTACCTTTTTTAGGGCTTTTATTTATGGTAATATGACTGTTCAGTCCACTCTTCTCTTGCTGCTTGGAGGGCTAGGGGCAGAGAATGAAGAAAACCTCCGGGAGCAGCTGCTAATTAGAGTGGTGATGGCTGGGCCATGGGATAGGCAGATCTATTGTTAATCTTAGGCCTCGTACACACGACAGGACATGTCCGATGAAAACGGTCCGCGGACCGTTTTCATCGGACATGTCCGCTGCCGGATTTTGGTCTGATGGCTGTACACACCATCAGACCAAATTTCCCGCAGACAGCGAACGCGGTGACGTGGCCGCGACGTCGCCGCGACGATGACGCATCGACGTGCGCGACCCTGGAAGGTCAATGCTTCCACGCATGCGTCGAATCACTTTGACGCATGCGAGGGCTTTCGGCCGAGCGGACATGTCCGGTGAGTCGTACAGACGACCGAACATGTCCGACGGACAGGCTTCCAGCGGACATGTTTCTTAGCATGCTAAGAAACATTCGTCCGCTGGAAACCTGTCCGCTCGGCCGGGAATCCGGTCCGGTCGGCCTTACAGACGACCGAACATGTCCACGGAAACTGGCCTTACACTTTTACCCAACCCTGTTAGGCTGCTATTTACCTACTTCACCAACAGCACTCTTTTATGGGGTGAGTAAGGGTATTTTATTTACAATGGCTCCTCCTGTCATTACTATTCACAGCAGTGGCAGCTGGTGGTATATTTTTTTGGGGGGGGGGGATCTGTCCACCGCCACCAACACTCCCCCTGGTCAGTCGGTTCTTCAATACTGCCCCCAGTTGGTTGGGTCTCCCCACACCACCCCTGTCGCACTTACCTGATCTAGGTCGCAGGCTTCACCCGGGAGGCGGGTTCACACTTTAGCTTTTCTTATTTGGTCCATTTTGGTCTGTTAAACATACCACTGAAAGGCATTTTATAGTATAGGTACAAAAAATACCTGTTGATCCAGGGTGAGGACAAATATAGTCATTACCTGTGCATTCCATATCTGTCTCTTTTTTTCAAGCTATTGCTACTAAAAAGTCTTAATTGCCTGTTTTTAAAAAAAAATTGGAAGCTTATTTGAAGGTCTGTGTCTGTGAGGGTTACTTAACCTCCCTGGCGGTATGATTATTTCAGAAAAAAAGGTGCTGAAAGCGGTACCATTATATGCAAGGAAATTTGGCATTTTATACTGTAGGCCTGTAATTCTTAGGCCCGGTACACACGAGCAAACATGTATGGTGAAACCGGTCCGTCGGACCGTTTTCACCGTACATGCCTGCCAGAGGGCTTCTGTACGATGGTTGTACTAACCATCGTACAGAAGTCCGCGCGTAAACAATACGCGGGGCGTGTCCGCGTTGTCGCCGCGACGATGACGCGGCGATGCCGCGGAGACGTGGGCGGGCCTGCCATTTAAAGGCTTCCACGCATGCGTCGAAGTCATTCGACGCATGCGAGGGACGGCGGGCGCTCGGACATGTACAGTAGGTCTGTACTGACGACCGTACATGTCCGAGCGGGCAGGATTCCAGCGGACGGTTTTAAAACATGTCCACGAATATTTGTCCGCTGGGAAAAGGCCCGGCGGGCAAATGTTTGCTGGAATTCGGCCCGCTCGCGCCCACACACGACCGAACATGTATGCTGAAACTGGCCCGCGGACCAGTTTCAGCATACATGTTTGGTCGTGTGTACGGGGCCTTAGGAATAACTCACTTAAATCTGACCAAACAAGAGTCTAGTAGGCATCCCGGGTATGATTTTTTTTTAAAACCAAAATTATAAATTATAATATAATAAATAATTATAAATAATTATAACAAATAATAATATAATTAAAAAAAAAAAGTATTCAATAATGTAATCAACTAAAAATCACTGAAATTTGCTCAGTTGCAGAATTGTCGCTGTCATTACTTTTATTATTTTATGACGAATTTCCCCACAAATCGCTATCGCACAATTCTGCAAGTGATTATAATTTATTATCGCTGTTTTCTAGCTGCTCTAAAACCATTTTTGACATAAAAAGACACTTTTGGTTGCTATGGACAATCTACAGTTTGCAGGCAGAAAGAACAGTTTTTATTATATAAAACTACATGTAGGACACTGGGCAGACCACTAGGGACAAGGGGGGGGGGTGTATTTTTTACATACAGTACTGTAATCTATAAGATTACAGTATACTGTATGTAATGTGTTTGTTTACCTTTTTGAATTTGGCGCCGTTCTCCGCCCCCTGTGCAAACATGTACTGAGAGAAGCATGTAGACCAGGGGTGTCAAACTGGTGCCCCTCCTTCTGTAGCAAAACTACAAGTCCCATCATGCCTCTGCCTGTGGGAGTCATGCTTGTAACTATCAGCCTTGAATCAAGTCGACGCATGCTTGGAAGCACTGAACATCGTTTTTTTCAGCACGTCGTTGTGTTTTACATCACCGCGTTCTGACACGTTCGTTTTTTTAACCGATGGTGTGTAGGCACGACTGACTATCAGTCAGCTTCATCGGTTAACCAATGAAAACGGTCCATCAGACCGTTCTCATCGAATGGACCGATGACCAATGATGCGGCGCGCCGGGGGCGGGGCCGAGTGATACAGTGGGTGGCTATGGTCTCCGGCTGTATCACGGGAGCGTGCCCACAAGCACTTAACACCATGCAAGCTCGCTCGCATTAAGGTGTTGAGTCCTTGCGGGGGGGGGGGAGCCGAGACAGCCGCCGAGGTACCCCAGAAGATCAGGTTCGGGGCCACTCTGTGCAAAACAAGCTGCACAATGGAGGTACTGTAAGTATAACATGTTTGTTATTTAAAAAAAAAATAATAACTTTACAACCCCTTTAAGTTTGCCGATGACACTACCGTAATCGGTTGTATCACTGGAGACCATGAGGAATAATACAGGGGAGAGGTTGATAGGATAGTGGAATTGTGTACATAAAATAACCTGATCCTAAACACAGGGAAAACAAAGGAACTGATTGTAGATTTCAGAAGGAACAGGCCTGAACCAGCTCCGCTTATTATTAAAGGCGTGTGCGTGGAGCGGGTCTATACCTTTTTAAGTTTTTGTGAACATACAGGTATATTTCTGAAAACTTATGGACAATCAATGTCAAAGTCATTATTAAGAAATTGCAGCAACGTTTATATTTTTTGCGACTTCTTAGTAAGAATGGCTTGGGAAGGAAGATACTAGAGACCTTCTATCGTTCTGCCATTGAGAGTACATTAACATATTGTATTCTAGTTTGGTATCCTAGTTGTACACAGGACGGTGAAAATGCTGTAAAGAGAGTGGTTCGAACAGCGCAGAAAATTGTAGGTTGTGAACTTGTTTCTCTAGAAGAAATATATGAGACTCGTTGCCTTTGTAGATCAGACTCATCCTGGTTGTAATTTCTTTGAATTATTGCCACCTGGGAGACGTTTTAGGGTGAATAAAAAAGCACACTTAAGGACCTTGCCTTTTTTTTCAGATTTGGTGTTTACAAGATTAAAACTGTTTTTTGTTTGCTAGAAAATTACTTAAAACCCCCAAACATTATATATATTTTTTTCTACACCCTAGAGAATAAAATGGCGGTCATTGAAATACTTTTTGTCACATCGTATTTGCGTAGCGGTCTTACTTTTTTGTTCAATACGTTTTTATTAGGATATAAAATACACAAAAGTAAATAAGAAAGAAAGAAAAAAGACAAAAGTCACTTGGACACATGGATACAGGTAACGTTTCATATACAGGGTCAAGGACAATACCATTAAATACAAAAAGGAGAAGGGGTAGGGGAGACGGAACGCAACCGAGCCCAGAGAGCTACCAAGATGAATTAAGTAATGTGCGATCATAATCATCTAGTTAACACTCCCTGCGTCAGTCGCAGACCATCACCCCCCTCCCCAGTACCCTTGGCAAGTACCCACTGGATCCGTAAGACACCAATGTATCGAATGACAGAAAAAGACAAGAAGAAAAGTGAAAGGTTAAGAAATACACAAGAGACCAGAAAGGGACAAGAGATCAATAAGGGGTGGGGAGGGTGGGGGAGAGGGGGGGGGGGGGGGGGGGGGGGGAGTAGTCCGCCACAGGTAACCATTAAAACCATTTGGGTAGAATAGACACGCTGTGCGTAGCGGTCTTACAAGCGCACTTTTTTTGGAAAAGTTTCAAATTTTTGAATAAAAAAATAAGACAACAGTAAAGTTAGCCCAATTTTTTTTATATTGTGAAAGATAATGTTACACCGAGTAAAATGATACCCAACAATGACAAGCTTCAAAATTGCGCCCGCTCGTGGAATGGCGTCAAACTTTTCCCCTTAAAAATCTCCATAGGCAACGTTTAAAAAATTCTATAGGTTGCATCTTTTTACATACAGAGGAGGTCTAGGGCTAGAATGATTGCTCTCGCTCTAACGATCGCTGTGATACCTCACATGTGTGGTTTGAACACCGTTTTCATATGCGGCGCTACTCACGTATGCGTTTGCTTCTGTTCGCAAGCTCGTCGGGACGGGGCAATTTAAAAAAAAAATGTTTTTGTTTTCTTATTTATTTTTATTTATTTTATTAATTTTTACACAAAAAAAAAATGGGTCACTTTTATTCCTATTAGAAGGAATGTAAACATCCCTTGTAATAGAAAAAAGCATGACAGGTCCTCTTAAATATGAGATCTGGGGTCAAAAAGACTTCAGATCCCATATTTAGACTAAAATGCAAAAAAAATAAAAATTGTCATTTGAAAAAATGACAACAAGACAATGTCCCTTTAAGAAGCATGGGCGGAAGTGACGTTTTGACGTCGCTTCCGCCCTGCTATGCTATGGAGACAGGTGGGGGTCATCTTGCCCTCACTCGTATCCCAGCTGAGCAGGGGACAGGACCCGACAGGGCCCTCTCCCGCCGCCGATAATGGTGATCTCGCGGCAAATCCGCTGCGGAGACCACCGTTATCATTTACAGGACCGCTCACTAAAAAGATGGATATCTCGGTTGTGGCAGTAGCTGCTGCCGTTACCGAGATATCCATCTTTAAAAAAATTACGTATATATACAGTGAGGGGTCCTTAAAGTGTAAGTACACCCCCCTATCGTTTTCAGCCAAGGAAGCTGCCATCTTGGCCTCTGTTTAATCTACAACTGCCATGATGCTGCACATGTGATCAGTTTAGACACCAGCCATTGGATGGTTTGACAGTTTGGTTGAGAGTGCAACCAATTGGAGTGTTATGCCGGGTACACACGAGAGGATTTATCCGCGGAAACGGTCCTCCGGACCGTATCCGCGGATAAATCTTCTGGCGGATTTTGATCTCCTGGTTGTACTAACCAGGAGATCAAAATCCCCGCGGAATTGACGCGGCGACGTGCGCGACGCTGTCGAATCATTACGACGCATGCGAGGGAGGGAATCGGACGGAGCATGCTAAGAAATTTTTATCCGCTGGAAATCGGTCGGCCCGAAATATATCCGCGGATAAATATCTATTCCCTTGACACCGACCAGCGGATCAATTTCAGCGAATCGATCCTCTCGTGTGTACGGGGCCTTACATTTCTGGCACGTGCCGGAAATTAAATGGTTTTATGGATGGGTTTACTTCCGCTTTAAGTGATAGAGAGCTTATTTCCCAGGGCTGTTAAGGCTACCAATGCAGGAATGAAATGAAAGGAGGTCACAAAGTCTTATTTTATTGTCTTGTTTCATTTTTTAATATGAGGACACTTTTTATACTTTTATAATATGGGGACACATTTTTAATGTATGAATAATGTATGGAGTATAAATGTAATTTCATTGTGAATTTGTTTCTACAATGACAATAAATCTTATCTATCTATCTATCTATCTATCTATCTATCTATCTATCTATCTATCTATCTATCTATCTATCTATCTATCTATCTATCTATCTATCTATCTATCTATCTATCTATCTATCTATCGCAAAAAAGAGGTTACCCACCTTATGCTGTCTCTTCGCTTTGACAGCTCTTATATAGGCAAGGGATGGGGCCTCCGGGTTACGTCACTTGGTTGAACTGCCCCCTTCTGATGTCACATGATGTCATGTGACATCAGAAGGGGGTGCGCCACCTGACCTGCCAGGCTGCATGCTCGGATAAGAGTCTGGTATGGATTTTGGGGGGGAACCCAACACCCATTTTTTTTTAGCGTGGGGTTCCCCTTTAAAATCAATACCAGACCCAAAGGGCCTGGTATGGACTGGGGGGGACCCCTGACATTTTTTTTTACATTTTTCTATTGCCGGGCAATCACTGGCATTCCTTATCTTTTTTTTTCATTTTTAACAGTAGTCTTTTAGCCGGATTCATAGAGAGCGCCGCAACTTTAAGGCGGCGTAGCATATCGTATTTACGCTACGCCGCCTTAAGTCAGAGAGGCAAGTACTCTATTCACAAAGTACTTGCCTCCTAACTTACGGCGGCGTAGCGTAAATGGGGCCGGCGTAAATGCGCCTAATTCAAATGAGGATGGGGGGCGTGTTTTATGTAAATTACTCGTGACCCGACGTGATTGACGTTTTTTACAAACGGCGCATGCGCCGTCCGTGTACATATCCTAGTGTGCATTGATCCAAAGTACGCCGCAAGGACGTATTGGTTTCGACGTGGACGTAAATTACATCCAGCCCTATTCACGGACGACTTACGCAAACGACGTAAAATTTTCAAATTTTGATGCGGGAACGACGGCCATACTTAACATTGACTACACCTCCTAGGGGGCAGATTTATCTTTACGCAGCGTATCTCTTACGGAAACGGCGTATCTTTACTGCGACGGGCGCACGTACGCTCGTGAATCGGCGTATCTAGTCATTTACATATTCTATGCCGAACTCAACGGAAGCGCCACCTAGCGGCCAGCCTAAAAATTACACTTTAAGATACGACGGCGTAGGAGACTTACGCCGCTCGTATCTTAGCCTAATTTAAGCGTATCTGGTTTCCAGAATACACTTAAATTAACGCCGGCGTAGATTCAGAGTTACGACGGCGTATCTACTGATACGCCGGCGTAACTCTCTATGAATCCAGCTATTTATCTTTACATTCATCTGTCAGTGGTGAAGCCCACTGACAGATGATGACTCATGGTTGAAAGGATGCGGGTGACCAGCTTCCCGGCCCGCTGCATAACGACCAGCATTTGAATCATCCTGAAATGTTGGAATTTGTTAGAAAATAAATAAACAATTTTTTTTTTTATGGATTTCAATGAAATTCGTTACTATTTCATTTCGGAAATTCGTTACTATTTCATTCGGAGATTCGAATACATCCAAATCTCGTAATAATCAAAAATCTGTTTGAATTTTGACCGAAAATAATCGCACAAGTCTGGTATGAATGTAATATGCAAATATACTGTATCAACATTATAATTAATAATTAATCCTCCGCTTTTCAGATCAGCTATGGAGCCACCGATTACACATTAAGTGACAGACACCTTTACCCGCATGTATTCAGGACCGTTCAGAGTGATAATGTCCAATATTTAGCAATTGCCAAACTAGTGAAATATTTTGGCTGGAATTGGGTCGGAATACTTTTATCAGATGATGACACCGGAGAGAATGAAGCGCAAATTCTGAAGAGACATTTGGCTTCCCAGGAGATTTGTGTGGCTTTTGAAAAAAAAATGGCTGAAAATTTAGCTACAATGGATCAGTGGAAAGACACACTTAGTAAAGAACATTGTAAAGTTGTAATACTTTGTGGTTTCTTCACAAGCAGTGCTCGTATATACCTTAATGAATACTCTCAGATTAATAGAAACAATATACTTATCCTTCCCACAGGCTGGACTCCAGATAAAATGATCATGCTGACTGCTTACATAAATTCTATAAAAAGTTTGTCTTTACGGTTTTCTGATCCACAAATTCTTGGAGAAATTTTGTTTGATGTCAATTTATTGTCAAGACATTCACACATTGGGCAGCTGATGGATGATCTGATCATTACATTTTACAATGTAACATCAACTCAAAATGGGAAACATATTTATTTCCCAAACGTTCCTACTTTTAGACAGAATTTATTAAGAATGTTTATTTCCATGATTGACAAAAGTTTGCTTTCTAGAGTATCTCTACGAGTGTATATTGCAGTAGAAGCTATGGCTGAAGCTATACATTTATTCAACAAGTTTAATCGCAGTTTTAATATGAACAGATTTAATCAGGTAAAGTTAGTTTAAAATGTATTTGTTGGGTGAGCGCAGGCCAGTGGAAGGATTGGCAAAGACGGTTGTTGGTTAATGAGCTGTTGTTAACCTCCCTGGCGGTATGATTATTTCAGATTTTAGGTGCTGAAAGCGGTACCATTATTTGCAAGGAAATTTGGCGTTTTATACTTTAGGTCTATAATTCTTAGGAATAACTCACATAAATCTGACCAAACAAGAGTCTAGTAATAATAATATAATTATAATAAAAATTATTCAATAATGTAATCAACTCAAAAACACTGAAATTTGATCAGTTGCAGAATTGTCGCTGTCATTACTTTTATTTTTTTATGACAAATTTCCCCACAAATCGCTATCGCACAATTCTGCAAGTGATTATAATTTATTATCGCTGTTTTCTAGCTGCTCTAAAATCACTTTTGACATAAAGGGACACTTTTGGTTGCTATGGACAATCTACAGTTTGCAGGCAGAAAGAACAGTTTTTATTATATAAAAGTACATGTAGGGCACTGGGCAGACCACTAGGGACAAAGGGGGTGTGTATTTTTTTACATACAGTACTGTAATCTATAAGATTACAGTATACTGTGTGTATTGTGTTTGTTTACGTTTTTGAATTTGGCGCCGTTCTCCTCCCCCGTGCGACGTAACGTCACAGGGAACGGAGATCGGCGGCACACGGGGACACTGTGTGAATCGAGCGAGGACCCGCTTGCTCATACAGCGCGGTGACATCGCAGGATCCAGGGACAAGGTAAGTAAACCCTGCCTATGGATGCTGCGAGGCGAGCCCGAGTCTGACTCGGGGTTACCGATCCTAGCACAAAAATGTAACCCCGAGTCAGACTCGGGAATACCGCCAGGGTGGTTAAGGTAGATGAGTCTAGTAGCAGCACTATAGATAGGATAACCTGTGTAGAGGTAGGCCAATGAGGAGGAGGCTGCTATAGTCGAGCCGAGAGATAACATGTGAATTTTTATCTTGGTGGTGACATTGGTAACAAGGGGTGTATTCTGGAGATAAGTAAAAAGATTGAGCCGGCAACTCTGTAGTCCATATAGCGATTTTAATGGTTGGTTACATGAAGTGGCAAGCAAAACAGGTGACGTGTCCCGGTTCAAATTAAAGCAACTTGGGATCTGACTTGTCAGACCTCTAGTTGCCCCAAGTCGCTGGACATAAGAAATTCCATTGAAGTGAATGAGAGCTGTTTGATAGCTAGATTCAGGTAGCTGTGTGTATTTTTACGGCGACGTAGCATATCGTATTTACGCTACGCCGCCGTAAGTAAGTGAGGCAAGTGCTGTATTCACAAAGCACTTGCCTCCTAAGTTACGGCGGCATAGAGTAAATGGGGCTGGCGTAAGCGCGCCTAATTCAAATGAGGATGAGGGGGGCGTGTTTTATGTAAATGGGTGGTGACCCGACGTAATTGACGTTTTTTTACGAACGGCGCATGCGCCGTCCGTGAACATATGCCAGTGTGCATTGCTCCAAGGACGTATTGGTTTCGACGTGAACGTAAATTTCGTCCAGCACCATTCACGGACGACTTACGCAAACAACGTAAAAATTTCAAATTTCGACGCGGGAACGACAGCCACACTTAACATTGACTAGGCCAGCTATTTGTTGGAATAACTTTACGTCGGAAAATGCCTTACGTAAACGGCGTATCTTTACTGCGACGGGCGCACGTACGTTCGTGAATTGGCGTATCTAGGCATTTACATATTCTACGTCAAACTCAGCGGAAGCGCCACCTAGCGGCCATCGTAAATATTGCACCCTAAGATACAATGGTGTAGGAGACTTACCCCGCTCGTATCTTAGCCTAATTTAAGCGTATCTGGTTTCCAGAATACGCTTAAATTTAGGACGGCGTAGATTCAGAGTTATGTCAGCGTATCTAAAGCTTTCTGAATCCAGCTATTAATGTACACTACTGAAGTTGCTCCGACTTCAGAAAAGGTTCCTGTACTACTTCAAGGTGACTTCTAGGCAACTTGCAAAGACCTACTTGGGGGGCACACCCACAAAATGCTATACATCTAAGATGGTGTTGCTATAAGACCAAAGACAGTACACAACAGATTATAGCACACACATGCAAAAATGACATTTATCCTGCAAGGCTAGTTAAAAAACACCTGAACAGTAAGTGGGCTTAGCACTATATGACCATATAGTATGACCAAACCCCTGTATTTTTGAATATGTTCAGGTGTTTTTAACTAGCCTTGCAGGATAAATGTAATTTTTGCATGTGTGCGCTATAATCTGTTTTGTTCTAGGCAACTTGTACCCATAGATTTCAATAGAATTTGCCTCCAAGGCAAGTGACTTTACAGGAAAAAGAAAATAGTTTACCCAGGCAAACCCCTCCCACCCACAGAGCTGATAATTCTGTGATTGGCCACAGCCAAAGTTGCCTGTGCTGGAGGCAACTTTAAGTTGCGTTGTAAGTTGCTCAAAGTCGTGTTGAAGTCGCGCTGAAATTACCACCAAATCGCCTTGCAAAGTCGCGCTGTAAGTCGAATTGCCCTTGTTTTAAAAAACAAACAATTTCTAATCAATGATGGGAGAATCGTGCGAGAAATTTAAATTGAAAAAGAAATGCGCCTGTGCATGAAAAGAAAATTCCTGGAAAGAAAAGAAGATTCCCAGCTATGAAAATTATTTTCTGTAGCATCATGAGGTGAAATTGAAGGCTTGGTTGGTCGAATTTTGAAATCAATGGTGGCACCATCGGATCACAAAATTTTCTGATTTTCAAAAGAAAATTCTTTCGAAATTCTATAGCCTTTGTCATAGCATGTTAAACATAAAATTGGCAATACATTTATACTCATATAAGCTCCACACCAAAATCTATTTGCATGGTAAATAAAGCAATTAACTGAGCAATTAAAAAGTTAATATCAAGGGGGCGTGGCTACCGAGCTACTGCCATTACACCGGGATGCCTAACAAGCGGAAAGGCTCATCCCAGCTACAGAAGCTGCCACAATTCTTCCCGCCGACGGCCTGCAGCCCGATCCAAGGTGGTGGTGGCGGCACCTCTCCAGCCTCCTCTAGCGGCTCCAGCTCTGTGACACCAGCCCAGGCACACAGGGACGCTCCCACCGCCAATCACCGGAGGCATCTACACCACTGTCCCGCAGCCTAGCCAAATATAAACCCTGCATGATGTCGGATCTCAGCAGGGAAAAGGTAAGCACATGTCTGGAATCAATGGATGACACGAGGAAGCTAGCTGAGACAATCAATTCCTTCCCCATGGCCAACCAGCCTGTTTCTGACACTAAAGGATATGCTCGTCTCCCTCTGCAGCTCCCTTCACGCTGACATGATGGAATGCATGAGAGGTTTTAAAGCTGAAGTGAGTGAATTGGGGGAGAGAGTGGATCATGTGGAGCACAAAATGGGGGAATATGCTTCTTCTTTATATAACTCACTAGTAGATGCCCACAATGAGCAATCTGATGAGGTGACCTGGCTGAAAGCCAAGGTTGCAGACCTCGAAGACAGGTCTAGAAGGAACAATATAAAACTCTGCGGTGTCCCTGAATCAATACAACCTGGGCAGCTGCAGAAATATGCCCAAGACCTCATAAAAGCTTTTCTGCCTGACCTGTCTGACTCAGACCTAGTGATAGACAGTATTCACCATCTGCCTAAGCCATCCCATCTCTCTGATAACATTCCAAGAGACATTCTGATGAGAGTAAATTTTTTCCACATAAAGGAGCACTTTATGTCAGCTTTCTGCAAAAATAAACAACCACCTGAAAAATATACCTCCATCCAACTGTTTGCAGACCTCTCGCAATTTACCATGTAGAGACGCAAATCCCTACTGCGCATCACAAAAGCTTTACGCAATCATGACATCACCTACCATTGGGGGTACCCATCCAAATTGACCGTCACAAAAGATGATGGTACGTCTGTGATCAATAACCTGGAGGAGGGACACACACTACTCTGGGCCTGGAAAATACTCCCTGACCAATCCAACGAGGGCCTACCTTCCACGTCTAAACTGGAGACCCAGAATACTTGGCAGGTAGCATCACACAAGAATTTCGCAACAAAAAGCGCAACATCTGAACACCTTGACATTCAACTCTACCCTAACCTATAAGTTTCCTATGGCACTATGGAACTCTCAGTGCACAAATTTCCCCCCACCTAAGATATGTGCAGTAATACTGCCATCAGATTCATGTTAGAATCTTCTATCTTACCACACTGGTTCAAACCATTTGACTTGATCTGTTTTTGTTATTATTGTTTTTGTTTTCTTTTGTTCTCTTTTCTCCATATCCTATCTTAGATGGACTACTATTCATTGAGTGAAGTGCTACTCAACTTTCAGAAAAAGCAATAGAGCGTCTGGACCTCCTTGAGATATTGCCTTTATCATTTTTGCCAATCGATCATGGTACCAAACCTAATCTCATTTAATGTCCATGGATTAAATCGCCAAGCAAAGGGTAGTAATCAAGGTAATCTTTGTGGAAAGAGGCTCAAAAGTTACATTCTGACGTAATGTGCATACAAGAGTCACACTTGGAGACCTCTGATCCGCCCCATTTTCAACATAAGATTTACCTTCATATATACTTAGCTTCAGCCCCGCAAAAATGGAAAGGAGTAATCATTGCTATCAGGGACTCTGTAGCCTTCATACCCAAACAAGTCATAGCAGACCCTGAAGGAAGATATTTAATCCTGGTCGGAGCCTTTAGTGTGTTGCTAGACAGTGATTGGTTGATGAGCCGGGTCGCATTGCCAAGGTGTGGCTTCAATCCATTGTTAGTTGAGACCAGGGTGGGATAGGAGTGGATGATGGGTCGGCTCCGGGTTCCTGCTGGAAGAATGAGACAAAATTGAAGTGGGACAGTGCATTTGCTGCGGCATTGGACTTTCCAGGGATATTCTCACAGTAACTGTTAAATTTGGTGATGTAGTGATAATTGCAGCAGGTTGCGTATGAAGGACATGACGGGGACTGACTTGGCTCTACCCTTATTAATGATGTCGGCTGTAGCCTGTTTGTCTGTGGTGAAGAGCTCTGTCTGACCTGTCCACGTGTGGCCCCAGAATTGGGCTGCTGCCACAATGGGATACGGCTCGAACAATGACAAAGATCGAGGAAAACCAAGAGTCAGGCAGATTTCCAGGTGCCAAGGTCTGGCGAACCAGTGATGTCCAAAAATTGCAGCAAAGCTGGTGGAGGCTCCAGCATCTGTGACTACCTTGGGTGCCTGAGCTGATACTGAGGAAAAAACATTGATATGCCGTTCCAGTTGATGATGAACTTGTCTCACATAGCCAAGTCTGCTATTGCTGCTGTGTCTAGTGTGAGGACTTGGTCGGGGTCCTGCCCTCGGGCGAGAAAGACTAAGAGCCATCAGATGAACGACCGCTCCTGAGGAATAATTCTCATAGTGAAATTGAGCATCCCTATGAAGGACTTCAGCTGTCTTTTAGTACACTTCTGTGACTGGGTAAACTCGTGAATGACCGACCTAACACAAGCAAATTTTTCAGAAGGTAGGCTAGGCTGCAAGGCATGCATATCCAGGACTATGCCTGAGAAACGTATGAAATGTGTCAGGCCTTCCACTATGTGTTCATTGAGATTGTTGAAGACCTCTCTTAGCTGGTCTAGATCTACCAGGGTGACAAAAGAGTTCCGTGTCTGTGAGGCTCCAGTCAGAGCTGATATGGAACTGGGCAAGTCTCGCTGCTGCTTTGGCTGAAAACGACCAATGGTAGTGGTGGAAGGCAAAACCTCCATATTTGTAAGCAAGATCTGTCACTGCATGAAGGTATAAGTCAGGCTCCTCCCTCCTGCTGAGGGTGGCTGAACACAGTACGTCTCTGGATATCCCAAAGGCCAGGGCGAACTCAGCGGCTGACAGCTTACGACTGATGCAGGGGTCTCTTGACTTGACAACCACTGAGACATCCCCCCAGGCGTATGATTTGTTGTCAGCTAAGTCAAGGCCTGAGATGAGCAGGGATGCTATTTGACATCTTTTCCCTCCAATATATCCCCCCGACCTGGTCGGGACAAGATGAGCGGGGAGGACAATAAGTGTAGGGCTTTATGTACCTGCAGAAGGAGAAGCTGTTATCGGACCATGACCAGGTCAGGGAGGGCCATAGGTGGGCAAACTTTCAAAAGTGTGACTCTGGTCTGGACATCTGAACTGTTGCGGCTAAGGAGGAGACCAAAGAGTGCAGCTGGGAAGTGGCCCTGTGGATGTATTGCAGGGATGTCTGTTGGGCCTAGCTGCAGCTGGAGATGGGAAGAGGAACCTAAAAAGCTCTGCCTTCCTGGCCATAGCGGGAAAGGGAATATCCCTGCGACTCAGCTCAGCTATGAGCTTGGGGATGATCCGTCCCCTGAGAGACTGCATGCTGCTGCGGTCTGAGCCTGCTTGGGGAGGTAACAGAGGGGCAGGAGTAATAACTATAGGATAGAGAGCGGAGTGGTAAAGAGAAAACTCAGAGAGGAGTTAAAGGGGAGATGTACAGAGAAAGGAATGATGGGCATAGACAGAAGCTGACAGAGTTCTGATGTGCAGAACTTATGTAGAGCGGAAATTTAGGAAACTCAGAAGAGTGCGTGGTGACCGAGGTGGGCCAGGAGGTGACTGGCCAGATAACCGATAGCTTGGGTGCCTGTCTGTGGCGAGCACAAACCTGAAGACCAGAACCCCAGGGCGTACTGGGACGAGAAGTAGAAGTCTGGTACGGTCGACGTAGGAATTTTGCGGTCTGTAGTGGGTGATGTGTGCTAACACTTGCACTGCCAGCAAGCCTACTGTTAAGCAACCTTGTCTGCGAGTTAATGGGTCGCTCTTCGAAAACAGAGTGTCATGTATAGACGTATGTGACAGAACTAACGCTTGGAGATCACGTCTAATGATGTATGTGAAGTAACGGTATAGTGAAAGGGTGCTGCAGTTTTATGGTATTTTATTAATATTTTTATTTGTACTAGTAATGGCGGCAATCTGCGATTTTTATTATGACTGCAACATTATAGCGGACACATCGGACACTTTTGACGCCATTTTGGTACCACCATCATTTATACAGCGATCAGTGCTATAAAAATGCATTGATTACTGTGTAAATGGCTGTGAAGGGGTTAACCAGTAGGGGGCGCTGAAGGGGTTATGGGTGTTCTAGGGATGTGTTCTAACTGAAGAGGGGATGGGCTACGTGTGACATGACACTGATCACTGCTCCCAATGATCAGTGTCCTGTCACTAGGGAGAATGGGGAAATGCATGTTTACATCAGCATTTCCCCATTCTTCCTCTCCGTGAGATGATCGCGGGACTCCCGGCGGACTGCAAGGTGTTTTTCCACCTTAATGCATAGGACGCATTAAGGGGAAAAAACAAGGAGGTTTACAACCCCTTTAAATGTGTAATTTATGCCTGATGGTACTCCCTGCATGTTGGGCCTCTGTATGTGGCCAGACTGTGTAAAAGTCTCACACATGTGATATTGGCATACTCAGGAGTAGCAGAATGTGTTTGGGGTGTAGTTGCAAGTATGCATAGTCTGTGTGTGAGAAAGAACCTGTTAATATGACAATTTGGGGAAAAGGAAAAAAAAAACTTCATTTGCAAAGAATTATGAGAAAAAAGTACAACTGCAAAAAACTCACCATGTCTCTTACTAAATACTTTGGAATGTCTTTTTTCCAAAAAGGGGTCATTTGGGGGGGGGGAGTACTTTCCTGGCTTGTTAGGGTCTCAAGAAATGAGATAGGACTTCAGTACATCAGGTTTCAATGATTGGCACCATGGCTTGTAGACTGTATAACTTTCACACATACCAAATAATATACACTGATTTGGGTTATTTTTGCCAAAGATCTGTAGCAGTATAAATGTTGCCCCAAATTTATGAAGAAAAATTACAAATTTGCAAAATGTTATAACAGAAACAAAGAAAAATGCATTTTGTTTATAGCAAAAAAAAATGTAAAACCCAGTGGTGATTAACCACTTAAGGACCGCCTCCTGCACATATACGTCAGCAGAATGGCACGGCTGGGCACAAGCAAATACAGGTACGTCCTCTTTAAGTGCCCAGCCGTGGATACCCGTGACCCGGTCCGAAGCTCCGTGACCGCGGAACCCGCGGACCCGATCGCCGCTGGAGTCCCGAGATCGGTCCCCGGAGCTGAAGAACGGGGAGAGCTGTGTGTAAACACAGCTTCCCCGTTCTTCACTGTGGCGCCGTCATTGATCGTGTGTTCCCTTTTATACACCTACCTTTTATACACCTACAGCCACACCCCGCTACAGTTAGAAACACAAATGAGGTCACACTTAACCCCTTCAGTGCCCCCTGTGGATAACTCCCAAACAGCAATTGTCATTTTCACAGTAAACAATGCATTTTTAATGCATTTTTTGCTGTGAATATGACAATGGTCCCAAAAATGTGTCAAAATTGTCCGAAGTGTCCGCCATAATGTCGCAGTCATTTATATATTTTTGGGGGATATTTATTATAGCAAAAAGTAAAAAATATTGAATTTTTTTCAAAATTGTCACTCTATTTTTGTTTATAGCACAAAAACTAAAAACCGTAGAAGTGATCTAATACCACCAAAAGAAAGCTCTATTTGTGGGGAAAAAAGGACACCAATTTTGTTTGGGAGCCACGTCGCACGACCGCGCAATTGTCAGTTAAAGCGACGCAGTACCGAATCGCAAAAACTGGTCAGGTCCTTTAGCTGCCTAAAGGTCCGGGTCTTAAGTGGTTAAATACCACCAAAAGAAAGCTCTATTTGTGTGAAAATAAGGACAACAATTTCATATGGGTACAGTGTTGCATGACCGAGTAATTGTCATTCAAAATGTGAGATCACCGAAAGCTGAAAATTGGTCTCGTCAGGAAGGGGGTTTGAGTGCCCACTGGGCAAGTAGTTAGAAACATTTGACATGGCTTAACGCTGTATCCAGCATTAACACCTGTTTAGCCACATTTATGAGCTTATAAAAGCCTTTGTGCATAAATAGATAGAATACAATGAAGAGGCGTTATTATTGGACACCTAGCAGGAGGACACAGGCGCCACCGCCTGACCCACAGCTCACCGCTGCCTGACCTGCTGCCTGTCTCACAGCTCGCCCCTGTCACCCGCTGCCTGACCCACCACCATGGGGAGGAGGGGACTCTATACCACATTCAGTGATACACAATGGCTGAAGGCCATTACTTGTAGTTATGCATATTCCAAATGCACCACCCCCTGGGAAATGTCTCAAAAAATTCACTTGGGATGGTGCATAGCCCCTTATACAGTGTCCAAATTTGCTATCCCATCAGACAACACTTGTTGGAAAGGTTGCGGCCTAATTGCCACCTTGATGCATATGCCATGGTCTAGCCCTCATCTTCATAGTTTTTGGAGATCAATACTTAAAGCGGTGGTTCACCCTCCATGACAACATTTTACCATAAAATGAGGCATAGTAGCGCGAGCTACAGTATGCCTGTCTTTATTTTTTTAGCCCCGTACTCACTGTGTAATCGTAGAGACAAGATTCCGACTCCCCGCGGGGAATGGGCGTTCCTATGGAGAGGGAAGGTGATTGACGGCCGGCTCTGGCACGTCACGCTCCCCGAAGCCAGCCGGAACAGGTCTCGGCTCTTCACGGCGCTATACGGCGCCTGCACACAGACTATGCGCAGGCGCCGTGAAGCGTCAAGTCCTATTTCGGCTATTTCCGGAGATGCGTGACGTGCCAGAGCCGGCCGTCAATCACCTTCCCTCTCCATAGGAACGCCCATTCCCCGAGGGGAGTCGGAATCTTGTCTCTACGATTGCACAGAGAGTACGGGGCTAAAAAAATAAAGACAGGCATACTGTAGCTCACGCTACTATGCCTCATTTTATGCTAGAGGAAAAACAAAATAAAAATTATTAATAGGGTGAACCCCCGCTTTAAACTGCTTTCAGCAATCAGAGAGCTAACCATAAAACCTAATCCTGAACTCGCTCTTCCTAACATAGGTACAGAGAAAGTACCCGCCGACCTAAGGTCTATTATTAGGCATGTTTTGTTTGCAGCTTGGCTCTCCATAACTAAAAGATGGAAATCTAATGAGATTTGAAATATCATTGAAGTGAAAAGGCAATTAGCTTTACGTCTTTACGCTTTAAAGTCAGCTGGGAAAACCGAGGAGAAAGGCGAGAACCCGGCAGTAAAACTGCCATGAGAGCTTTGGCCGGGAATCCCAGCCTTGTATGCTCCATCTTCACTGCCTTGCAGTGTTTCCCATAGGAAAGTATTAGTAAATCTGGCGAAAAAAAAAATGGAGAGCAGGTTCTTTATTTTCCCACCGGGATTCCTGGCTGTTTTCCTGGCAGGAAAACCGGTCATGTGTATGGGGCTTTAGGCTACGAAATATGAATATGAAAATATGAAAAGCATATGGCTTATATTCTGTTTCAAGCTGACAAGGGGGCAGCAGAGAAACCTGGACCTCTCACTCACACTACCCCTCCCCCACCTTTACATTGTAGCAAAGTGTAATTTCTTCAGTGTTGGCACATGAAAAGATAGAATAAAATATTTACAAAAATGTGAGGGGTGTACTCATTTTTGTGAGATACTGTGTCTGTTATCTTTGTATTTTACTGAACATTAATAAAAACTATTGCATTTAAAATAAGGCATATAATAAAAATAGAAAGATTCTATTTAAAAAAAAAATGTTGATAAAGGGGAATGAATAAAAAGGGAAAACAAGACAAAAACAAATGAAAGGGGTTGTAAAATTATGTGCTTTTTCAAGTTGAAGCGGAGGTCCACCCACATTTTTTTTTAAAAGCCAGCAGCTACAAATACTGCAGCTGCTGACTTTTAAAAAATGGACACTTACCTGTCCAGTGCGATATCGGCAGCCGAGGCCGAGAAATCGATCATCTCTCGACTGCCCCGCCGCCATCCTCGGTGAGGGAATCAAGAAGTGAAGCATTGGGGCTTCACTGCCCGGTTCACTACTGTGCATGTGCGAGCGGGGCGACCCATCCTCACTGGTCCCTGCTCTCTCCTGGGACCAGTGTGTTTCCCAGGAGACAGTGGGGGGGGGGGAAGTGGCGTGACTCTTCCGAAAAGCGGAAGTTCCATTTTTGGGTGGAACTCCGCTTTAATGCATCCTATGCATTAAGGTGAAAAAACACCTTGCACTCTCCAGTCCCCCCGAGCCCCTGTTTTACTTATCTAAACCCCGAACTTCAGTGGGCGCGATGCCGCGTTGCTTTCCAAATGGCTTGTCGGCTCTTCATTGATTCGATTGATAGCAGTGCAGCCATTGGCTCCCGCTGCTGTCACTCAAATCTAATGACACTGTGAGTCGGGGGGCGGGGCCAAGTCATACACTTGGCAGCTATGGCCGCCGACTGTATCACACAGGAGTGCGCCCGCAAGGTAACCCCCTCGGAAGAGAGCTTCCCAGAGGGGGTTAGCTCTTGTGGGGAGGAGCCGCGAGAGCCATCGTGGGACCCCAGAAGAGGACATTCGGCGCCACTCTGCAAAACGAACTGCACAGTGGAGGTAAGTATGACATGTTTTTTTTTTTTTTTAACTGAACATTTACTATCACATTAAGCTTCAGCTTTAACTTGTTCGAGGTTTTTTTGTCCTCCAGTTGCATAAATATGTGGAACAAATAAAAAATCCATTAAAGACGGCAGACAGAATGACCTTCTTTGATGAAAACGGTGAATTTCCTTTCCACTACAAAATCGTAAATTGGATAAAGTCTAACCGCCACTTAAGTACAAGTCATACTGACGTTGGTTTGTACACACCATGGGCTAAAGAAGAAGACCAACTTCACATTAACCCCAACAATATAACATGGGATGAAGGAAATAATACGGTGAGGAGGAGCACACGTGACACTCACCTTTCATGACATTGGCCGCCTATTGTACAGTTTTCACAACAGATATGTAAAAATGATAGTCAAGCAACGACATTTCTGATCATCAACCATGAACTTTATTGCTTTAAATATTATATTATCCTTATCTGCCCTTCATATATAAGTATACATTTGTTAAAATAATTTGAAGTGTATGTAACCCATACTCTTATTCCTCCTGTTTGCAGGACAAGGCCAACACCATTCAGTTACAAAAATATTTTTATTACACTTCAAAGTGCATGTATAACTAAAATCCTTTGTTTTACTATGTTAGGCATCATGACTCACTGCATTTGTAGGGATCATTTCTTACTCATACTCGTGGACTATGGGGCTCTCTATGGGGAATGACTTCTGTCCCCCAGGTTAAAATTATTTCCAGTGTATGTAACCAGTGGTGTATTTAGGTTTTGTGCTGCCCTAGGCCTGACTCATTTTGTGGAACCCCTAAATTAAATATGATCCGCCCCTTCCTGTCAAGGTCACACCCCTTTCCGTTTAAGACCTGCCCTGAAATTTTCTAGTGGGAACACTAGTTCTGAGGGCTTTGGTGGGGGAGGGATTACCTTAATCTGCAGAGATTTACTCTCACTTCCTTTGGCTAAGGGGCAGGAAATGAAGGTAAATGAATGGATGGCAATCAACAGAAATAAAATTAAGATTTGTTAATATGTACAACTGACACAAGCAAAGGATTGCAGGAGAGTCCTACTACCTACCTGCCAGGTATATGTGACCATGTCTGTGTCACTTGTGTCTGCGCCACCCCTATCATACTGGCAGCAGTGCGGCAGCTTTATGGGGGAGCAAGACCGATTTGTCTTGCGGCCCAGTCCACCTCATAAGACTGGCACTGCACTAAAAGTGTAGCACAAGCCGGCGGTAACTCTTTCCATGCTGCCCCCCTGCAAAGTGCTGCCCTAGGCCTGGGCCTTGTTGATCTAGGCCAAGATACTGCATTGTATGTAACCCATACTCTCTTATGCCTCACACACACGATCGAAATTTCCAATGAAAAAATTCAGACGGAATCGTTTCATCGGATATTCCGACCATGTGTATGCCGCATCGGACTTTTTCCGTCAGATGTTCCGACGAAGTTTGGTTCGTCTGTATGGAACTCAGACGGAGAAAAAAACATGCATGCTCAGAATCAAGTCAACTTATACTCAGAAGCATCGAACTTAATTTTTCTCGGCTAGTCATACGTGTTGTACGTCACCGCGTTTTTGACAGTCGGAATTTGGTGTGACCGTGTGTATGCAAGCAGGGTAGCCATCAGAAATTTTGGGGCCCCCTCAGACAGGTTCAGGCATGGGCCCCCCTGGAGCAGAGAACTGGGGGGGGGGTGCTGCCGCGAAATGAGAACGGAGGGGGGGGGGGGCTGGCCGCGAATTGAGAATCGGGGGAGGCTGGGTTTGCCGAAAATTACACTGGCATCTCACTCACCTCTTCCTCCGGCTGCAAACTGAAAGTGAAAGTGTTTTCTCTCCCCTTGCCGTGACATGAGAGGGGGAACTACAGAAATTAAAGTTTTCTCCTCTCCTCTCAGCCGTGAGCTGAGAAGGGGGGTGCCCGGGCCCCTGGGAACATTCGGGCCCCTTAGGCCTCGTACACATGACCAAGTTTCTCAGCAAAAACCAGCAAGAAACTTGCTGGGAGATATTTTTTTGCCGAGGAAACCGGTCGTGTGTACATTTTCGTCTAGGAAACTGTCGAGAAACTCGACGAGCCAAAAAGAGAGCATGCTCTCTATTTCCTTGACGGAAATGGAGAAAATTGGCTTGTCGAGTTCCTCAACAGCCTAACAAGGAACTCGACGAGCAAAACGATGTGTTCCGCCCGTCGAGTTCCTCGGTCGTGTGTACGATGCTTTACAGGTGTAATACCTGTACCCCTCTGATGGCGGCCCTGTATGCAAAACCTGTCGGAGTTTATTCCGATGGAAAAACTGATCGTGTGTACAGGGCATTATTCCTCCTGTTTGCTCTGTTAAATATAACATTTTATTAATTTTGTTATACCTATTCAAAATGAAAAAAAAAAGAAAAAAAAAGCAGGCCAAGGCTGACACCATTCAGTTACTATTTTTTTTTATTATTACACTTTAAAGTGCACATAAAATCATATTTTTCAGTATGTTAGGCATCACTGTATTCTGTTTTCTTAAGCAATTATTTTTTTGGTAATTCTTTGCAGTTTCTTACCCGGAGATCACACCAGTAGCAGTATTTTTTGTAGTAGGCTGATATCGCTAAACAACTGCCTCAATATTATCAGCAGCATTGTCAGCCTGCTATGAATATTCCTCCAGTGCATGGGCGTCCGCTCCATAGGGCAAGGGGGGTCAATTGCCCCCCCTGGAAGTCAGAGTGGACTGCACCAAGAGTGACGAGATTGCTCCGTGTATGATGTGTCTCTCCTCCCCCGCTGTCCCACTAGCGGCATATTGTCAGTCCACCCCACACTAATGCTGAGTGCAGGAGGATCCGAAGAACTTCAGTGAGCTTACACTGCCTGCCGCTGATTGCATGCAGGAGGGAGCCGGTGGGCGGGCCCAGACAAAGGTGAGGCAGCTGAAGAATCCAAAAGCATGGACGAGGATGTGCCCATATCTGCCAGCTTCCTTTCTATGGCGGCAGCAGCACACCCTTTCTCCTGGGCACAGGCTCCTTTCAGGCTGGGAGGCTCGATCCGGGCTGTAACAAAGCTCCTCTATAGGTGGGCGGAGCAAGCGACCCTACACAGACTGCAGCCCGATCACTGCTTCCTGCCCAGTTGACATCAAGGCTCACCCTGAAGATAAGAGGACAGATGCCACACTGCATATTCCCCTCCCGTGAGTCCCAACCTGTTTTGCCTTTCAAGCTGTATGATTCTGTGCTGCAAACCTGTTCTGCATCTTGCAGTGTGCAGGTTTACTGAAAGAGAAAGGAAAAATCTCGGATATGTCAGGAATATATTGGGACTTTTCAGGCTCCACATGGATGCATTCCACACACACCATATCTTATTAAAAATTATTATTTTTGATAATGTGGATTGTGGAATACTTTCTATGTAGAACCTGAAAAGTCCCAATATATTCCTGACATTGTCATGAGTAGGGTTGTCCCGACTGAGGACTGAGTACAAGTACCGATACTTTTTTCCAAGTACTCGCCGATACCGAATACCGATACTTTTTTTACATGTGTCCCCAAATGCAGCCATGTCCCCCCACAAATGCAGCCATGTCCCCCCACAAATGCAGCCATGTCCCCCCATATATGCAGCCATGTCCCCCCCATAAGCAGCCATGTCCCCCCATATGCAGCCATGTCCCCCCATATCCAGCCATGTCCCCCCCATATCTAGCCATGTCCCCCCCATATCCAGCCATGTCCCCCTATATGCAGCCATGTCCCCCCATATGCAGCCATGTCCCCCCCATATCCAGCCATGTCCCCCCATATACAGCCATGTCCCCCCCATATGCAGCCATGTCCCCCCCATATGCAGCCATGTCCCCCCATATGCAGCCATGTCCCCCCCATATGCAGCCATGTCCCCCCCATATCCAGCCATTTCCCCCCCATATCCATCCTTGTCCCCCCATATGCAGCCATGTCCCCCCCATATCCAGCCATGTCCCCCCATATCCAGCCATGTCCCCCCATATCCAGCCATGTCCCCCCATATGCAGCCATGTCCCCCTCCATATCCAGCCATGTCCCCCCCATATGCAGCCATGTCCCCCCCATATGCAGCCATGTCCCCCCCATATCCAGCCATGTCCCCCCCATAACTGTGTTAGACCATTGGATCTTAGGCTGCAATTCCAGGCCGGCCGCTAGGTGGCGTTTCGGTTTATTTACGCGACGATTATGCAAATGAGGAGATACGCCGATTACGAAACGAACAACGGCCCGGCGCTTTTTTTTTTAGTCGTTTGCGTTCGGCTTTTTCCGGTGTATAGTTACCCCTGCTTCTATGAGGCGCAGCCAATGTTAAGTATGGCCGTCATTCCCGCGTCAAATTTTTAAATTTTACGTTGTTTGCGTACGTCGATTCACAAAAGCGGTGGACGCAAGTTACGCTCACGCCGAAACCAATGACATCCTAGCGACGTCATTGGGAGCAATGCACGCCGGGAAAATTCGCGGACGGCGCATGCGCAGTTAAAATTGGCGCAGGGACGCGCCTGATTTAAATACTACACTCACCATAGCCGCGGAATTTGAATTCTGCCGGGGGATTTAAGATACGTCGCCGCAAGTTTTGAGGTAAGTGCTTTGTGATTTAGCATTTGCTTTAAAAAATTGCGGGCGGGGGATCTTAAATCACATAGGTTAGGCGGATCTAAAGATCCGCTAACCTATGTGAATCTGGCCCCGAGAGTGTATTTGTTCCAATTTACTATGGGCCAGATTCAAGAAGCAATTGCGCCCGTGTAACCATAGGTTACACGGCGCAATTGCTTACTTGCTCCGGCGTAGCGAATGCTCCTGATTCAAGAACATCGCTACGCCGACTGCAGCCTAAAATCTGTTTTTAGCTCTTATGCCACGCAGATTTTAGGCTGCATTCTAGCGAAAACCGCTAGGGGGCGCTCCCATTGTGATCTGTGTATAGTATGCAAATTGCATACTAACACCGATTCACAAACTTGCGCGGGCCCTGCGTACGCAAATTACGTAATTTGCGTACGTCGGGTTTCGCGTAACGTTACACATCCTAATAGCAGGCGCAGCCAATGCTATAGGATGGCCACGTTCCCGCGTCGCGACGTTCAAATTTTACGTCGTTTGCGTAAGTGGATCGTGAATGGCGCTGGACGCGATTCACGTTCACTTTGAAGCAAATGACGTCCTTGCGACGTCATTTGCCGCAATGCACGTCGGAAAAGTTTCCTGACGGAGCATGCGCTCTACGCTCGGCGCAGGAGCACGCCTAATTTAAATGATTCCCGCCCCCGGCGGGATCATTTACATTAGGCGCCCTTACGCCGGGCAAGTTAACACAGCGCCCCCGCAATTTACAGGGCTTCTGCTCCGTGAATCGCGGGCAGCGCAGAAAATTTGCGCGGGCGCAGGGCAAAAATTCTGCCCTGTGCCTGCGTAAGAAAGGCGCAGATTCTTACTGAATCTGGGCCTATGTTTATAATGCTTCAGAGAAAGGAACTGGAAGAATCACACTCAGTCCCTTTCCCTTTTCAAAAGTGAGCTATCAGGGGTCTGTTTAGTCCCCTGATATTTCACCAAAGCCCCCCAACAAGACTGTTAAAAAATGTAAAAATAAATAAATTTGTAAAAAAATAAATAAAAAAATGACTGACACCGCCTACTGCCCTACTGACACCATCCATCATATTCGGGCGCTAGAGGGGGGTTTAAACCCCCGCTAGCGGTCAAAGAAAGGGTTAAATGTGACTGTATATCGCTGCTGCCGAAGCACCCCCCCCCCCCAGAAAAAAAATCAGCGGACGCCAATGCTCCAGTGTTAAGCAATGGCTTAGGCCCCGTACACACGACCGAGTTTCTCGGCAGAATTCAGCCAGAAACTCGGTTCAGAGCTGAATTCTGCCGAGAAACCCGGCCGTGTGTACACTTTCGGCCGAGGAAGCCGACGAGGACCTCGGCGAGGAAATAGAGAACATGTTCTCTATTTCCTCGTTGTTCTATGGGAGAACTCGGCTCGCCGAGCTCCTCGGCGGCTCCAGGACTGAACACGCCGAGGAACTCGATGTGTTTGGCACATCGAGTTCCTCGGCCGTGTGTACGGGGCTTTAGTGTTGAAGCATGAAATAAGAAATGTTGTTCCTGGTCTCCAGACTGTAAACAGTGAGGTATGTTGGAAGCCCTAGGCCTCGTACACACGACCGAGTTTCTCTGCAAAAACCAGCAAGAAACTTGCTGTTTTTTTTTTTTTGGCCGAGGAAACCGGTCGTGTGTACACCTTTCGACGAGGAAACTGTCGAGGATCTCGTCGAGCCAAAAAGAGAGCATGTCTTCTTTTTCCTCGATGGCAATGGAGAAATTTGGCTCGCCGAGATCCTCGACAGCCTAACAAGAAACTCGACGAACAAAACGATGTGTTTCGCCCGTCGAGTTTCTCGGTCGTGTGTACGAGGCTTCACTGAAAAATAGATTTGGGGTTTGCATGCACTTTAAAGTGTAATGGAAGCAATGGATAAGGAGATACAGTAACATTTTGCAACACACTAATGTTGAATCTCCAATGTTATTTCACACAAGGAGACTTAATTTTTTATTTATTTACTTCCTGTAGATGCTGGAATCTAAGTGTGTGGACTCTTGTTTGCCCGGATACAGAAAAAAGACAGGAACTTCAATCCACTCTTGCTGCTATGACTGTGTCCCATGTTCAGAAGGGCAGATATCCAATAAGACTGGTATACCTTTTTTATATACAGCTTTATTTATTAACCACTTGCAGACCGCCACCTGTACATATACGTCGGCAGAATGGCACGGCTGCGCAAAGCAACGTACAGGGACGTTCCTTTGAAATTGCTGCCTGCCGCGAGCTCCATGACCATGCCTGCGGGACCCGCAGACTCGATGTACGACGGTGTCCCGCGATCGTGTCACGGAGATGTCTGTGTAAACAAAGCATTTCTCTGTTCTGCCTAGTGACAGGACACTGATCTACTGCTCCCTGTCGTGTCACTTGTAGCCCAGTCCCCTCACAGTTAGAATCACTCCCTAGGACACACTTAACCCCTTCCTCGCCCACCAAGTGGTTAACCCCTTCCCTGCCAGTGTCATTTACACAGTAACCAGTGCATTTTTATAGCACTGATCGCCGTATAAATGACAATAGTCCCAAAATAGCGTCAAAAGTGTCCAATGTGTCCGCCATAATGTCGCAGTCACGATAAAAATCGCAGATCGCCGCCATTACTAGTAAAATAAATAATAATAAAAATGCCATAAAACGATCCCCTATTTTGTAGATGATATAACTTTTGAGCAAACCAATCAATAAACGCTTATTGTGATTTTTTTTTTAACAAAAATATGTAGAAGAATACGTATCGGCCTAAAATTCTAAAAAATATGTTTTTTTTTATATCTTTTTTGGGGATATTTATTAACCACTTGAGACCCGCGCTATTGACAAAAGACGTCAATAGCGCGGTTCTCAGGTGCCAACTGGACGTCTTTGGACGTCATTTGAAATGCATTACCCGCGCGCGCCACTGGGGGGCGCGCGGCGGGTAACCACTGTGCCGCCGCATCGCTGGGGAGCCGATGCGTGTACCTGGCGGCCGCGATGTCCGCCGGGTACACGCGATCGTCGGTGACACAGCCGGTAACAGCAGGGACGTGGAGCTCTGTGTGTAAACACAGAGCTCCACGTGCTGTTAGAGGAGAGGAGACCGATCTGTGTCTCTTGTACATAGGGACACAGCATCGGTCACCTCCCCCAGTCACCCCCCTCCCCCCACACAGTTAGAACACACCCAGGCTACACAGTTAACCCCTTCCTCACCCCCTAGTGTTAACCCCTTCCCTGCCAGTCACATTTATACAGTAATTAGTGCATTTTTAAAGCGTAAATGTGAATGTTCCCAAATTTGTGTCGAAAGTGTCCGATACGTCCGCCACAATATCACAGTCCCAATAAAAATCGCAGATCGCCGCCATTACTAGTAAAAAAAAAATACGTCGAAAAATATGTATCGGCCTTAACTGAGAAAAAAAAATGTTTTAAAAAAAAAAAAATTGGGATATTTATTATAGCAACAAGTAAAAAATATATATATATTTTTTAAATTGTCGCTATTTTTTGTTTATAGCGCAAAAAATAAAAACCACAGAGGTAATCAAATACCACCAAAATAAAGCTCTATTTGTGGGGAAAAAAGGATGTCAATTTTGTTTGGGAGCCACGTCGCACGACCGCGCAAATGTCAGTTAAAGCGGCGCAGTGCCGAATCGCAAAAAATGGCCCAGTCATTTGGAAGCCGAATCCTCCGTGGCTGAAGTGGTTAATGGATTTTAACTTTACACTGAAATTCACAGATGTGCAAAATCAGAGTAAATCATGCTCTAGTGGTGCAGGAAATAACATGTGGGATTGCGTAATATTACTTCTAGCCTACACGTTTTTGGACTATTGAGGGAAACCCTCATGTATACAGAGATAGAGTTCAAACTAACTACAGACAGTTTACAGGGCTCTTATTGTGTTAAGATTCTAGCAGTGAGATGTAGAACTTTTAATAAAGTCCATACACATCCATTCAAATGTAGCTTCCCTCCCCTCCCAACAAGGTTCTCCTCTGGATTTCAACAACGTTGTCATGACTGAATTAATTCATAACAGCTGTAATGCCTATGCTGTGATTGGCCCACCACTATCACATGGCGGGCCAATCACAGCACCCTGTACCATGAGATTAGCTGTGGCCAATCACAGTTAAAGGGGTTATAAAGGTTTGTTTTTTATTTTTTAAATACCGTATTTATCGGGGTATTGCGCGCTCCGGCGTATAGCGTGCACCCCTAATTTTGACCCTAAAATCCTGTAAAAAAACATTTTATTACATTTTACTACTTACAGTTTTGGTGTCTTGCCCGGTGTCCATCGGCGGCCTCGTCCAGTCCGGCGTCCTTCTGCGGCCTCGGTGGTGTCCTTCCGGCTTCTCCCGCGCTGTCTTCATGTCGAATCCCCGCTTCCCGCGCTCAGTTTGAAGCCTCCGCCGACGTATACCGAGCGCAGTACACTCGGGTATATTCGGCCAGGCTCGGCTTCTCACGCATAAACATCACAGAGCGTGACTACGAGCGAAGCCGAGCCTGGCCCAATGTATGTCGGCGCAGGCATTCAAACATGGTGCGGGAAGCGGGTATCGGCGTATATCGCGCACCCACGATTTTGCCCTGATTTTCAGGTAAAAAAAGTGCGCGATATACGCCGATTAAATACGGTAGGTTCCTTTAAGCTAGTGCATTGTTGGTTCACTTACCTTTTCCTTTGATTTCCCTTCTAAATTTTTTTTTCTTTTTCTGAATTTCTCACTTCCTGTTTCTCCTCAGTAAGCTTGCCCCCATCATCTGGCTGGGGGGTTAGTCACCCAGAACAGCTTACTGAGGAGGAACAGGAAGTGAGAAATTCAGACAAAGAAAACAAACATTTTTGAAGGGAAATGGAAGGAAAAGGTAAGTGAACCAACAATGCACTTGCTTAAAGGAACCTATTTATAAAATTAAAAAACAAACCTTTACAACCCCTTTAATATACATACATTTACTAGACAAGTATCCTTACACAAGTACGTCATTCAGAATCCAGTCATTAGAAACCCTTTCTTCAACTTCTTTATATAAAAATACCAATTTATCCACTTAACCCCCGGACCATATTGCTGCCCAAAGACCAGAGCACTTTTTGCGATTCGGCACTGCGTCGCTTTAACTGACAATTGCGCGGTCATGCGACGTGGCTCCCAAACAAAATTGGTGTCCTTTTTTTCCCACAAATAGAGCTTTCTTTTGGTGGAACTTGATCACCTCTGCGTTTTTTAGTTTTTGTGCTAAAAAACAAAAATAAAGCAACAATTAAAAAAAAATGAATATTTTTTTACTTTTTGCTATAATAAATATCCCCCAAAATTTTTATAAAAAAAACATTTTTGTTCCTCAGTTTAGGCTGATACGTATTCTTCTACATATTAAAAAAAAAAAAATCGCAATAAGCGTTTATTGATTGGTTTGCACACAAGTTATAGCGTTTACAAAATAGGGGGTATTTTTATGGCATTTATATTAATATTTTTTTTTACTAGTAATGGCGGAGATCAGTGTTTTTTTACGGTACTGCGACATTACGGCAGACACTTCGTACACTTTTGACACATTTTTGGGACCATTGGAATTTTTATAGCGATAAAATGCATTGGATTACTATAAAGATGCCACTGGCAGGGAAAGGGTTAACACTAGGGTGCGGGGAAGGGGTTAAGTATGTTCCCTGGGTGTGTTCCAACTGTAGGGAGGGTGGCCTCACTAGGGGAAATTACTGATTGCTGTTCATACATTGTATGAACAGAAGATCAGCATTTCCCCCCCCCCTGACAGGACCTGGAGCTGTGTGTTTGCACACACAGCTCCCGATCCCCGCTCTGTAACGGCGATCGCGCCCGTCGGGCACGCGCACGGGAGTCGGGGCGAGTAGTGGCCTGCGCGAGAGCCGACGTATAGCTACGGGCTCTCGCGCAGGGGAGCCGACCTGCCGCCGTAAAATGATGGTGGCTGGTCGGCAAGTAGTTAAGGAATGCTTCCCTATTTAACCAATCCTCATCCACCAACTCCCATATTAATATCTTTAAGGAAATGGTCATCAATGGTTTGAATTCAATGCATGTTAAAACACGCAAATAAATAAACCAGATTGATAGCAGTATCAAAAGTTTATTAACCATTTACAGGCCCTGTACATGCTATACACACTCCCAAAAAACATCAAAAAAAAGTTGGCATTGCTTGGCCTGGAATACAGAAAGCTACAATGACAATTGTTTCATTTTGTAACTTTCTGTTTATTCATCTAGAAATCAAGAGGATGAATTGTTATCTGCAGAACAAGTCAGTTAAAGCAACCTGACAAGTAAAAAAAAAAATGTTTTTGTTTTTTTAATTAAATGTTCTTCTGTTTAACCCTTTATTAACCATTAGTTTACTCTAATCAGCCCTAACTCCGTCTTCTTCTTCTTCTTCATTCAATTATACATTTCTGGATGATTTGTCTTTTTTTGTAAGCCCAGTCTTCTCCCTTCCTGGGCTTCCCCAGTGACGTAGCAGAGGGTGCGTCAGAGGGTGCGGGGTCACATGACGCATGGCCTTGCCTCCCCTATATAAGAAATGTCACAGCTTCAGTCGCGTCATTCGCTGGGCTGTGTCCAGCGGTGAGAGGAGGTCTGCGATGCTGCGCTCTGGATGGATCTTCTCATCGCTGGACCGGAGACCACCTGCACCCGTCGCTGGATACAGACAGCGTTGGAGCAGGAAGCCGGGACCGAGAGTGGATTATCACCGCTGGATTTTTATTTTATTTTTATTAATAAAGGACTTTTTTCTACAGTGTGTGTGTTTTTTCCAACTATTTACACTTCCTTCGTGAAATGGTAGGGGTACAATGTACCCCATTACCAATTCACATAGGGGGGGCAGGATCTGGGGGTACCCTTTGTTAAATGGGTCTTCCAGATTCTGATAAGCCCCCAGCACACAGACCCCCACAACCACCGGGCAAGGGTTGTGGGGATGAGGCCCTTTTCCACATCAACATGGGGACATCCTCCTCATGTTGAGGGCATGTGGCCTGGAACGGTTCAGGAGAGGGGGCCGGCCAGGTTAACGTGCTCGAATAAGGGGTTTGGTGTGAATTTTTTTTTTTATTTGGGGTGGAGTTCCCCTTAAAATCCACACCAGACCTGAAGGGTCTGGAATGGATATTTAGGGGGGAACCCCACGTCATATTTTTTTAAATTGACGGCGGGGTTCCCCTTAATATCCATTCCAGACCTGAAGGGCCTGGTAATGGAATTTGGGGGACCCCACGCTTTTTTTTTTTTTTTAATGAATGAATTCTCTCTGAATTGCCAGAGCCGACAATTCATTATAGCCGCAAGTCCGGTTTTAAAAGACTTTTTTTCCTTTCAGAAATTACACTTTGTGCAGGGACAGTTCTATGTACGGGAAACATGCGCTATTTCACATGCTAACTTTACACCCCCCTAGGTATGAAATTTAAAGTAATATTTCACTTTTATTGTTTGACTTTTAGCATTATTAAATTCACTGCTCCCGAAAAACGGCCGTTTTTAAAACTTTTTTTGCATTGATACATGTCCCCTGGGGCAGGACCCAGGTCCCCAAACACTTTTTAGGACAATAACTTGCATATTAGCCTTTAAAATTAGCACCTACAAACGAACGTTTTTTTTCTATCGGTTAGGTATCCATCGGTTAAATTTAAAACAAGATTGAATTTTTTTAACCGATGGATAAATAGCCGATGGGGCCTACACACGATCGGTTTGGTCTGATGAAAACGGTCCATCAGACCGTTCTCATTGGTTTGATCGATCGTGTGTACGCGGCATTAGAGGCATCCAAACAAGGCTCTGAAGAAGAGGGAAACCTTGAAACCCGTTAACCGATGTGTCTACAAGTGTTGTGGATTTTCGCATATGGATTCAAGCGGATGATTTTATGATAATGCTATGACACAAGTAGTGGTTTGTGAGTAAACAAGAAGAAATAGGAAATATAAACAGCCGCACTCCAAAAAACCTTGATGGTTGTCTTTATTTAAAAGAGGAAAAATGGACTCCAAGACTTGAAGTGCATTTTTCCTCTTTTAAATTAAGACAACCATCAAGGTTTTTTGGAGTGCGGCTGTCCATATTTCCTCTTTCCTCATGTTGCCTTGTGCATTGCCAGCACCCTTGATTTCCTGAGACCATACTGATCATCCCAACACAATCCACCTGGAGCGGTAACTCTCTCTCTTTCACTGGTTTGTGAGTATATTCACCTCCATTTTTATTAAATAAAACATTTATTGAGGATAATGCACTAGACCTATGCAACTTGTGTTCTTCTATACATGCTGTTCTCTGAATCACCATAACCCCATCAGCAGGTCCAGGACAAAAATCATTGGTCTGGACCTGGTGACAGATCTGTTTTGGATTGAATCAAAGGACCGTCAAGCTGGTGGGCGCGCGCACGTCCCCTTTCTTGGATTGCAGATCACGTATTTAGTACGTGATCCAGCACAGCAGAGCCGCCTTGAGGAGTAAGTGATACGGTTGGCAAGCGGTTAAATGTATATAATATTTATATTACATTTATATTTTATTGTATTTTCTTTCTCCTACAGCTTTGATGGAAATCCCATTGCTAGCTGTGATGCAACACAAGACAATTGGTTTTCTCAGAAGCTCTGACCCCAATGTTAATTGTGTTTGTATTATTCCTCCTGCAGACAGTGAAAACTGCATCAAATGTCCTGATGATGAATGGCCAAATGAGAAGAAGGATCGGTGTCTTCCAAGAGTGGTGGAATTTCTCTCCTACACTGATGATCCCATTGTTGCAGTATTTTCAGCTGTCTCCATCCTCTGTTGTCTTCTGACTGGTTTAATATTGGGGATATTTATACATTACCAGGACACCCCCATTGTTAAAGCTAATAACCGGGACCTGAGCTATATTCTCCTGGTCTCCATCATGCTGAGCTTCCTCTGTGTGTTCTTGTTCCTCGGCCATCCAGTAGATGTGACCTGCATGCTGCGTGTCACCTCTTTTGGTGTCATCTTCTCAGTTGCCGTCTCTTCTCTACTTGCCAAAAGTATCATGGTGTGTATTGCTTTTAAAGCCATCAAACCTGGGAGTCCCTGGAGGAAATGGATGGGATCCAAACTGCCCAATTTTATCATTTGTGTCTTCTCACTGGTCCAAGTCATCATCTGTATCACTTGGTTGTCTATTTCTCCCCCCTTCCAGGATCGGGACACTCACTCTTATCAGGGGAAGATCATCATTCAGTGTAATGAGGGTTCAGTTATCGGCTTCTACTCTGTCCTGGGATATATGGGGCTTCTGGCAGCTGTGAGTTTCATTATCGCTTTTTTAGCCAGGACATTACCGGACAGTTTTAATGAGGCCCAGTACATCACCTTCAGCATGCTGGTGTTCTGCAGTGTCTGGATTGCCATGATCCCGGCCTATCTGAGCACCAAAGGGAAATACATGGTGGCTGTGGAGGTTTTTGCAATAATAACCTCAAGTATTGGACTTCTGGGCTGTATATTTTTCCCAAAATGTTGCATAATTCTGTTCAGACCTGACCTGAATACAAAAACAGTTATCCGCTAATATGTATGGAGCAAACCCCGGGTTACCAGTAGTTATACCATTATTCTATTATTATTACCTCTATTATTGTTATTTTTCATATTTTGCTAGTGTATTGAGAATGAACACTGTTAAATTTGTTACCCTCCTCTCCTTTAATTTTTGCTCTGAACACCACTGGAATCAGACACTTTGGGTTTGTTGGAAATCTTGTCTGCTACAGAACAATAGTAGTGAGGAGGAGCAACAGTGGCTAGAGGGGAACAAAGTCTTCAAAACACCCTA
Source organism: Rana temporaria (assembly GCF_905171775.1). Classification (NCBI taxonomy): domain Eukaryota; kingdom Metazoa; phylum Chordata; class Amphibia; order Anura; family Ranidae; genus Rana; species Rana temporaria. Next base: position 23,042,427 of record NC_053489.1, on the reverse strand, counting down.
AACTCATATCAGAGACACCTATTACTCTTTAAGAGAGGGAAGATTTCACTCACCACCTTCCAGAAAAATATGTATTACACGTATTATTTTATAAGCTGTTTGTAATGTCATTATTTTAGTGTCAGGGTCACTTTAATTATATTGTATGTAGATGATTCTGTCTAAATTAATAAACATATTTTGTTGGCGTATTCAAAATTCATTTTTAATATTAGTTAAAGTTGATGACTAGGGATGAGCCGAACACCCCCCGGTTCGGTTTGCAGCAGGACATGGGAACAGGCAAAAAATTTGTGCGAACACCATTAAAGTCTATGGCCTCGTACACACGACCGAGAAACTCGACAGGCGAAACACATCGTTTTGCTCGTCGAGTTCCTTATGAAGCCGTTGAGAAACTCGACAAGCCAATTTTCTCCATTCCCGTCAAGGAAATAGAGAACATGCTCTCTTTTTGGCTCGTCGAGTTTCTCGAAAGTTTCCTCGACGAAAATGTACACACGACCGGTTTCCTCGGCAAAAAAATATCTCCCAGCAAGTTTCTTGCTGGTTTTTGCCGAGAAACTCGGTCGTGTGTACGAGGCCTATGGGACACGAACATGAAAAATCAAAAGTGCTAATTTTAAATTATTATATGCAAGTTATTGCCATACCAAGTACAGTATATTTAAATAGATATGAGAAGCCATGCTAATTTTAGTCCAAATAAATCTGGTTAATTGATTAAAGAAAATATACTTGTTCTAAAGGTTTGGAATGGTGAGATGGATTCATCTAGTGTAGACACCACAGCGATTTTCCATGAAGTGCACCACCACAATATAAAAAACACGCTTACCAGATGGCAAGCAAAACCAGGCATATGGCTTATGGCATATGGCTATAGCCCAGCCAAGGCTTTTTTCTTGCACGGATGATCGTAGGAAAACCCTGGGTAAGTAGTTGTACTGATTCTCATATCAATACCACCATAAGATCCGTGTTTGAAACATTGAACATTGGACCCAGAAAGAGAAACTGGCCATAGCGTCTAGTTGCTACTTTATTAATTTAAATAAAAAATATTGCACTTACATTTAGAAGTTTAATTTAAGAAGTCAGCCGGCTACAAACAAACTCCCGTCCTCCTAGTGAGGCAGCGTGGCAACCCTCCTTCAGACGCGTTTTGTTATACGTGACGTTGTCAATGGGGAACAGGCAGCGCGCTGACTCACCATCTTTTATAAAATGACACCTCGGTCTGAGTCACGGATGCGGAACCAAAAAACGCCATTTTAGATATGGACAGCCCTTCCTTATTACAGAAACCGCATAGCAGGCATACTGAATAAAAAAAAAGTGTATTTAATACTATATAAAAAAAACAATACCTATATGAATACAATGTGTTAAGTGAAAAAATAATTGATAAAATAACAAGAACATCCTGTTATATATATATTTAAGTAAGTATAGCAAATAATATTAAGAAGTAAATAGATTAATTAGAAGAACCGTATTAGTTCTAATTAGTGAAAATTAAATTAACCCAATCATATGGAGTACATAATTGTGCACTATATAGCAACCAGTGCTATGATATTAAACATTATATAAAGATAAATATATATTTTTTTAAATTAGTTAATTTAATTTAATTTATTGTAAAGTGATAAATTAAACCAATATCCTCAAACATAAACATAATAATAAATAAATAAAGACCCAACATATATAAAAAATTCTATTCTTGTGCATATACTGCACAGATTTTCATGTATACAGACACACACGCAAATAAATCGAAATAGACATTAGAAAATAGAGATATTAAAAATATGTATATATACACATTACACATGAGCCAATACTTGATGAGTTTCAAAAAATTATTTATAACAAAACTGTCCATTTCTTAAAATATTAAAATGTTATTGTTTAAAGCGGTGGTTCACCCATAAAAACGACTTCCCCCTATTACACTGCCCCGCCGCATTACAATACGATTATGCCTTTAATTTTTTTTTGGCTGCTGTACATACCTGGGTACAGCTATTCACCCGTGTCCTCCGGGTTGCGAGTCCCGCGGGAGTGGGCATTCCTAACATGGCGGTGATTGACGTTTTGACTAAAAAACGAGCTCCCCCCGTCGCGTAAGCAGCGTCAGGATTGGCGGAAGGAGCCGAACGGCGAGTCGGCGCTATACTGCGCCTGCGCATCGCAGTTCGGCTCCTTTCGCCAGCCGTGATGCGGCTTACGCGACGGGGGGGAGCTAATTTTTTTTTTTTTTTTTTTTGGACACTGAATGTTTTTTAAACCCAGTTATTATATTGGTAATGTGTTTGTTAAGACAAACCTGTAGGGGCCTTTTGGTCTTCCCTATATATTGAAGACCACATGGGCACTGTAACAGATAGACCACCCCCAATGTTGAACAGGTAATACATGGTTTAATAGTGTGGTGTATCTGAGTGCTAGTGGACACAAAACTGGTACAGTAGTTCTTCTATGAGTACAACCAGGGCTTTTTTTCAGGGGGAACTTGGGGGAACTCAGTTCCACCACCTCTGGCTCAGACCCTTTGGCGCCTGCTCACCACAATCACTTGTAAACACAGAAGTCTGGTTTCTCTGTTTACAAGTGACAGTTCTGCACTCTGTGTGTAACCCCCTGAACTCTGCACTCTGTATGTAATGCAATACTGGTATTTAATGCCTCTTTAAGACCCTTCTACTGTTTGTGAAATCTGAACGGGTCGTATTTAAGTTCCTGCACCTATTTTCTGAGAAAAAAGCTCTGAGTACAACTATTCAGAAAACACACCCTACATCTTCAACATTGGTAATAACCAGTTAACTGGTTAAAAACACAAACTTTGTTGGTGGGAGGGTCAAATAGGTTGGGGACCACTCTGTTTCTCAAGTAAGGTACCCCTCTAAATACCACCTTTGGTCTATCTGGTAGTACTGCCCTCAACACTCTGTCATTATTAACAATGTGCCAGTGTCTGGTCACTACATGCTTAATACTTTTGTGTTGTAAAGAATAGGTAGTCACAAAAGGAACTCCTTGGGCAAAAGATGCATTATTCTGGGGTAACCTATCTGAAAGTAGGTGATCTCTATTAATCCCTTTAACAGACTTCAGGGTAGTTGCCAAATAATCCTTAGTGCAAACCTTCTCTAAAGCCCCATACACATGGTCGGACTTTTGGCCAACCAACTTCAAAATCTGCAACTTTTCTAATTTGTCTGACCGTGTGTACACTCCATCGGACCAACTTTTTCGGGTTTCATCCGACAAAAAGTTGGGTCTGCAAACGGACCAACTTTTCGGCAACAAAAATCTGATGGTGCCTTGTCTGACCGTGTGTACAGCAAGCCAACCAACTTTTTGGACAAAGTGCAAATACACATGCTCAGAACCAATGTTAAAAGCAACAAACAGTAGCAGAAGTTAACCAAAGGGTGGCGGTAAAGAGCAGAAAAGAGCAAAAAAAAACACGTGATGTTAGGAAAGTTTTAGAAAAGTTTGCAGAAAAGTCTGACTGTGTGTATGCTATGGGTGTGGCCGGACAAATCAATTAGGACAAAAATCCAAGGGAAATTTTGTTGGATGTCTGACCGTGTGTATGAGCCTTTAGAATCTACTTGTAAAAATCTCAGCCTGTGACAGCAACTCATTTGGGTCAGAACAGGTTATCTTGAGCCTCATGTATTGGCTCTTTGGAACTGACTTAAAGCCAGGGACCATAAGACAACTATCCACAGGAATATAAGAGTTCCTGTTTGTGGATTTTAAAATAGTTGACGTAACCAACTTATTTCTGAATGGACACGCAGACCAGTGGCTTGGGAGCCTGTATGCTTGGGTGCCCCCATTGCAACCTGTGTGCTCTGGGGGCACTTTACAGGAGGGAGTGGCCAGGAACAGGTAAGTATGACATGTTTGTTATTTTTATGAATTTTTTCCTTTATCACTTTAATATGTTTAGAAACAAATGTTCTTCTAGTCAGACGTGTCAAAGAAAAAGCTAAAAGATAAGTAACGCCCCAGTCTCTTCCTTTAACCCCTTGGCGCTTGTCCTACGCAAATATGTGGCCTCTCAGCGTCTGGTCCTTAGAGGCTGAGGGGCCGCATATGTGCATCAATTGCTTCCAATACACTTGTGCTGAGAGCGTGCACACCTCATCAAAAGCTTCTGATCTCTCCTTGTGATCGGGAGTTTTCATACCATGTGACTGCCGTGACAGCCAATCACAGCGGTCACATAATCTTAAGCCATTTTTCCGCCTCCCGGTATCATAAACCTCTTATAGGGCCAGCGTTAAGAGGTTAAGTATTCAAATCATAAACACTAAAAACAGCTCTACATTAAAATTATATATATATATATATATATATATATATATATATATATATATATATATACCCAAAACGTTATACATTATCTATTAATATTACTCAAATGCATATAATGTCTATTACAAAAAAAAACAACATATTAAATGTGCAAATAATAAAGTGTGAAACATTGTAAGATGTGTTGTGATCTCCTAAGATTTAACATTCAAAAACTCATCCCACAATAAAAGTGGGGCAAAGAATGTGCAAAATGATTGAATTCCCTTAAATCACAAGAAACATGTGAAAATTACATCCCCACAATACTAAGTGAAATAAATCTCCTCCTCGGTGGCATGGGAGAAGCTTTCACCTTTGTGTGCTTCAAACCATCTCTTTACGAACACAATTTGTCATCCACTCACCTTATAAGTCTGACCACTTCAATGAATAAGTTGGTCAAATAGCGCTTGTTGTATATAAAAATTCCAACCAGGGTCAACACCAAATACTAATCAATATACCCAAAGAGAAATGCAAACATCCCCCTCCTGAAACAAAAGCCAGAAGAAGAAAAAATATTGATACTTGCTTGACAGAGGTGATGGCTACAAGGAATATCACCTAGGTGAGAATAGAGAGAGGGATGTCTCTAATGGGTTACAAAGAACATTTCTAAAGGCCAGAGAGAACAAGATTTCCATGAATGAACTAAATAGTGGACCCTCTGGTCTATCTGCACATTGGAGAGGGTGGGACTAATGACAACGTTTTTTAAAACGTCATTTAAAATGATTGTGTGTGGGCTTCACATCGTTTTTCGGCTTCTGAAAAACGAAAAAAAAAATATTCGAACATGCTGCATTTTTTAACGTTGTTTTAAAAAAAAATGTTTTTCGGGTTGTAAAAAATGACCGTGTGTGGGCTAAAACGACATTTTAAACCCGCGCATGCTCAGAAGCAAGTTATGAGACGGGAGCGCTCGTTCAGGTAAAACTACTGTTCATAATGGAGTAAGCACATTCATCACGCTGTAACAGACAGAAAAGCGCAAATCGTCTTTTACTAACACGGAATCAGCTAAAGCAGCCCAAAGGCGAATAGAATTTCCCCTTTAGAGTGCCGTCGTACGTGTTGTACGTCACCGCGCTTTTTTCATCATTTTTTAAAAACGATGGTGTGTGGGCAACGTCGTTTTTAATGGACATACTGAAAAACTAAGTTTTTTTTCATGCCGAAAAATGATCGTGTGTACGCGGCATGAGGCACAGAGTACATACACCAGGTTTTTACCAGAGCACCCCCCAAAAGACAGAAACTTCACCTTGGATAGTAGTAAGAGCCAAACGGTCCAGACCTAGTAATTTTCCCACCCAACATCACTGTTTTGTTATGTGTTTTATTATTTTAAATAACTTTTTTAATAATTTTCCTTTTTTATATTTTTTTACATTATTTGCACGTGTTTCCTTGTAAGGCAGTTCTTGCACTGATCAAGTAAACCATGGCAGGAAAAGCAAGGCTACAACTAAAATGCTTTTAAAGGGGTTGTAAAGGTTTGCTTTTTATTTCTTAAATAGGTTCCTTTAAGCAAGTGCATTGTTGGTTCACTTACCTTTTCCTTCGAGTTCCCTTCTAAGGCCCGGATTCACATACATTGGCGCATATATCTTTTTTAGGCTACACCGGCGTAGTGCAGAGCGCCAAGCACAGTATTCACAAAGCACTCGCCCCCAAATCTACGCTGGGTTTCCTCGGCGTAAGCCAGCGTAGGTGGAAGTGGGCGTGAGCCATGCTAATGAGGCGTGACCCCATGTAAATGATGGACTGAGCGTCATAAAGATATGAATAACGTACGGCGCATCCCAGTATGCATGTGCAGAATCACGTCGAAACAACTACCTAAGATACGTCAAATCACTGCCTACGACGTGAACGTAACCTACGCCCAGCCCTATTCACGTACTACTACGTAAACAACGTAAAATGCGATGGCTGTTGCCTGGTCCATACCTGCGCCTCATAGATGGGGAATAACTATACGCCGGACGTAAGCCTTACGCAAACTGCGTATATTATGCGCCGGTCGCAACTACATTCGTGAATCGCCGTATTTCCCTCATTTGCATATTTGCAATGAGGCGGCCAGCGTAAATATGCGCCCACGATACGCCGGCGTAGGAGAGTTACGTCGGTCAGATGAAGCCTATTTTCAGGCGTATCTAGTTCTGTGGGCACGGCGCACAGATACGACGGAGCATACTTACACTTACGCGGTGTATATCGAGATACGTTGGCGTAAGTGCTTTGTGAATCCGGGCCTAAATGTTTATTTTCTTTGTTTCCTTTGTCTAAATTTCTCACTTCCTGTTCCTCCTCAGTAAGCTGTTCTGGCTGACTGACCACCGCTCTGATGATGGTGGGAAGCTTACTGAGGAGAAACAGGAACTGAGAAATTCAGACAAAAAAAAAAACATTTAGAAGGAAAATCGAAAGAAAAGGTAAGTGAACCAACAATGCACTAGCTTAAAGGAACCTATTTAGAAAATAAAAAACGAACCTTTACATCCCCATATCTTTGGTTTAGTGGGAGTCAAGGATATACCATTAGCTGGAGGAGACTAGATTGCCCTGCTACACATGCCATGTAAGGGGGAAAAAAACGTAAGTAGGGTATTGTTGTTCAGTCAGTTGTACCAGACAAATACTGTATTTGTCCTGAAAATGTTTTTGGGTTGTAAAGATCTGTGCTCACAGGCAGGACACATAAGAAAATATACCCCAACACTGCAATCCAAAGAACTCAAGCATGTTGGTGTAATTCCAACCACTTACATCTCATATAAGCTTTAACATGATAATATTACTTGCAAAGCCCAATTTTTACTTGAATCACTAGTGTTCATGAAAAAGCTGGTGATACTGATATAAAGTCCTTGTTTGTACACTTTGAATTATGGGGTGATATTGCTCTGCCCACAATTTGTTCTTGTACATCACCCTGGTACATGCTTTCCCAAAGAATCTGTGCTGATGCACATTGTTCAGGCATCTTCCACTGTTGTAATTAAAAAAAAAAAAAAAAAAGATGTGCAAGAACTGTAAATGACTAGATAAGCAGGTGATGAAACACTGACTATGGATCATCAGTATAACAACTAAAGCCCCGTACACACGATCAGAATTTTTTCCATCGGAATTTTCCAACTGTATGTATGCCCCATCGGAATAATTCCATCGGAAAAAAGGTGAAATGTTCTCTTATAAAAGGTTCAATGTTAAAAAAAAAGAAAGAGGAGAACTTCATAGTGCAGTAAGCAATAGACAGGTGCACACTGAAATATTTTGTTTCGTAATTTCGTTTTCGTCCGAAAAATACATTTATTTAGTTACTCCCGAAATTTCTCTCTACAGTATGTCAAATCTTTTCTCTCTATGTCGACTCTTTTCTCTCTATGTCAAATTTTTTCTCTCTATGTCAAATATTTTCTCTCTATGTCAAATCTTTTCTCTCTATGTCGACTCTTTTCTCTCTATGTCGACTCTTTTCTCTCTATGTCAAATCTTATCTCTCTATGTCAGATCTTTTCTCTCTATGTTGAATCTTCTTCATGTCTCTATAATGTAGAATCTTTTCTCTTTATGTAGAATAATATTGGACTAATAAAGTTAAGGTTAGGCACATTCGACCGCAACGAAAACGAAAATAAAGCATTTGTTTGTGTCGGATCTTTCGGTTTTCGTTTCCTGTGCTTTCGTTATCGTTTGTTACAAAACGATAACGAAAATACCTGAAATTCGGACAAAAATGCATTCGGACGAAAACAAATGCACATGTCTAGTAAGCAAATGGTGCTTTATTAAAAAAAAAAAAAAAACTCTTAAAGCACAGCAAACGAAAAAAATAAATCTAAAAAACAGCTGCTAGTGTTCAGGTAGCCTGCTGATATGTGGTGACGCCTATGGACTATCTCCCACTGACATATTTCCCTATATCAAGCATCTACTGGGAAGTTCCCCTCTTTATTTTCTTCTATATTGTGGTAGACAAAATGGACACCTAACTGCCACTTTTGACACTTTTTGGGGACCAGTGACCCTAATACAGGGATCAGTGCTAAAAACGATGCACTGTTACTGAACTAATGACACTGGCAGGGAGGAGGTTAACATCAGGGTGATAAAATGGTTAAATATGTTTCCTGGGGGTGATTTCTAACTGTGGGGGTGCTTTGACTGGGGGAATGTAAAGATCTGTGTTCCTGTTTATCAGGAACACAGGATCAGCAGGCAGAACGGTGATCTGCCGTTATCCTGAATGATTGGCAGGCCCGGCGGATATTGCGTCCATTGGACCCACTGATTTGCTCCCTCTGTGTCCAATCTCATCAGGTCATTGGCACCCCAGACCAGAAAGTGTCAGATTACGTATCAGGTACGTGATCTGGCGCAGAGCGGCCACCCTGCTGCAGTAAACCTATGATGGGCAGTCGCTAAGCAGTTAAAGAAGAAATTAAATTCAGCCCTCATAAGACTGTGTTCCATTACAGTAAAGTAGGGCCTATAAAGGGCAACAAGAACACACACAGGATAAGGAGAAATGCATATAATACTGCCTGTTTCATCCAATTCTTCCACTTCTTTTTTTTTTTTAAAGGTTCCCATAAAATAAAGAGGTATTTCCAAGGAGACAATCCACGTGATCGAATGCACAAGAAAAGCACGGAACAATCAACACAACCAGCGCTATTACAGGATGATGCCAAATTGGTGGTAGATAGTTCACCTGGTGTTGATAAACCTTTAGTCACATCAATGGGAGATGGTTCTTTAAACTTTCCAATTTTACCTGTAGATCTTTCTCACAATGGTTCACTCACATTTTTATTTATTTTTTATCTCAGGTATGCACCCAAATATAATAATATATAACTTAAAAGCTGAAGGGTTTTGAACCACATTTGAGGAAGTTGAGTGTGTAACTCTATTAGTTCCCCAGTGAAGTTTCCAACTTGGATAAGGATAGGGCAAGTGACATAGTATTTCAGAAATAGATGTTACTTACACAGCAAATGACCTTTCTCTTGTCCTCAGCAACCTTCAAAATTAACATGTTTCAATAAAGATTCCAGAAACTTTTATAACTTAAAATAGTAATAACCTCAAAATCTAACATATCCCATTAGCATACTTAGATGAGCTCATGACACATTACAAAGCTAAAAAGAAGAGGGATACTACAGGAGAAGTCCATACACCTCTCCCATTGTGGTGATGAGAAAGAAGAGTCTTTAAGAATCTGCATTCACTATCACATTCTCAACAAAAGAAGTATTACAGATCAATACACCTAAGAAGCAGGTACCATCAGATCCCATTGAATCTTGACAATAGAGAGAAAACCACTTATGTCTGCCCAGTGGGATTCTTTGAGTTTAGCCAAATAAAACAAAGACTGTTGGGAGCCCCAGCAACTTTCCAGGAATTGGTGGAAGGTTCAACCTAATTGAAGTGCTCCTGCACCTAGACAAAATCATCATCTTTGGTTGGACCCTAGAAAAACACAAGGAATAGTTGAAGAAAATCTTTAAGCTTCTCTATGAAGAAGGGCTGGAACTATCCTTTGAGAAGTGCCAATTCTACCAGTCATCAGTTACCTACCTTGAGTATTATTGTCTCCACTGTTTGAGTTGCTACTGACCCGAAGAAGATGGAAGCTGTCACCATCTGGCCCAGGCCCCAAACTGTTAATTAATTATGATCACGGCCACGTCACCGCGGACCGTTTTCAGCGGACCGTTTTCAGTGGACATGTCCGCCCGGAGATTTCTGTCTGATGGTTGTACACACCATCAGACAGAAATCCATGTGTACACGATACGCGGTGACGTGGCTGTGCCATCGCCGCGATGATTACGCGGCGACGTGCGCGGCCCTGGAAGGTCAATGCTTCCACGCATGCGTCGAATCACTTCGATGCATGCGAGGGATGGCGGCCGAGCGGACATGTACGGTGAGTCTGTACAGATGACCGAACATGTCCGACGGACAGGCTTCCAGCGGACATGTTTTGCCCAAACATTTGTCCGCTGGAAAACGGTTGACTGGACAAATGCCTGCTGGAAACCTGTCCGGTCGGCCGTACACACGAGCGAACATGTCTGCTGAAACTGGTCCGCGGACCAGTTTCAGCAGACATGTTCGGTCGTGTGTACGGGGCCTAAAAGAATTCAAATAAATTTAATACCATGCTCTAAATAACCATATATGCATTAATAAACAATATTGAAAATCATAAGTGAATTCATATGCGTGCTAAACACGCATAATAAATGTCCATATAAACGATTTCCCAAAAAATGTATTAAAATAAATGTCCGTGAACCACCACAAGATCTTCTATCAACATGAGTGATGAGAATCTTTGCAAACTGGGTGAGATAGATAGCGTCTTCCACCACCACCACCAGTCAAACTTAGTTACCTGTACTTTAGCTACCTGTAATGAATGTCGAATTCTTCTGGTAAATAAACAAATTTCATCTACAACTAAAAAATTGGCTTTCTTTTTTACAGACTGAAAAAATATAAATTTGACAGATTTGATGCTAAGCGAGTAATATTTTTGGCAAGGCCACTTTTTCTGAGAGAGCAAGCAGACTGCAGCTAGAAATAAAAAATACTTTTTTTCCAAGAATGATTAAAAGTGGTATATGTTAACAAATTTTAACCACAGCTTTTAAGCCTGCCTGGACAGGATACTACATGTTGGCTATAGAACAAACAGATTGCATCGGGTAAGTTGTCTTCTGAAACAACAGTCCCCCATAAGTGTTCAAGAGACTATACAATGGGTTTAGGCAAAATGATGCCATGCAGTGTTGCCACTAGGATGTCTAGGGGACAGGATGCACACCAGAGCAGAAATTCTAAGCTCTGAAGGGGCACACCCAAAGGTGGCACTCCATCTTGTGCCAGGAAAGGTTGTGTATGAAAACAGTACCAACCTGCTTGGCAGGGAATGTTCACACACATGCCTTTTCTGACACACATCCTCAAGCTGGTGGTGCAGCTATTCCTATATAGGTATTCTGTTTTACAGGATCTTTTGAGGCATGCTAAAGCCCTGTACACACCATTGGATATCTGATAGAATCTAATCCGATGGATTTTTTCGTTGGATATCTGATGAAGTTGACTTTCATCAGTCTTGCCTAAACACCATCGGTCAAAAATCCGACCATGTCCAAACGCGGTGACGTAAAACACAATGACGTGCTGAGAAAAATAAAGTTCAATGCTTCTGAGCATGCGTCGGCTTGATTCTGAGCATGCATGGTTTTTTGACCGATGGACTTCCACATCGACGATTGTTTTTTTCTATCGTTTTTTTATCCATAGGAAAAATGTTAAACATGTTCTAATTTTTTCACCGATGGAAAATAAACCGATGGGGCCCACACACGATCGGTTTGTCCGATGAAAACAGTCCATCTGCCTGTTTTCATTGGACAAACCGATCGTGTGTACAGAGCTTTAGAGAGTTTGTAGTCATTTGATGCCATCCTGCATCAATTCCAGCTGCCAGCAGAGTTATTCAGTGGGCGATGAAATATATAATATCTCTACCATTACTTGGTAGAGCACGTGTGTATGATTATTATTATTATACAGGATTTATATAGCACCAACAGTTTGCACTTTAGTGGTCAGTGCTCAGTGGTCAGCAGGAGGTTGACCCTCCTGCTGACCACATGGTGAAGCGACTTACCTTCCACACAATGTTGGAGGGCAGGGATAGGCTTATGGCTGAGGGATAGGAATGAGCCAGTGTTTCTTCCAAATCTAGGGTCATACCAAACTTTGGCTGTTCCGGTGTTTGTCCAAATGCCCAAACTTTTGCCCATTGTTTAATTCAATATCTAATATTCATCTACTAACAAATATTAACAAATGACTGAATGGAGTTGGGTCTTTGAGAATAATTGACTTACTTATATATATGTAAAAGGTGCAAATAAAAAGGCCTAAAATTGCGCCAGGGAACAATGTATCAACTATTCCAAAGTGAGAGTGAATTGGTGTATACTAATCAAGAAATAAAGGAGATACCAATCAAAGTAAGTGGTATTAACCTAAAAGCAGCTGTTTAGAAACGGAATACAGGAATCCCATTTAAAAGCATAAAACAAAGTATCAAAGTGATCTATGAACTGGCGTTCAAATGATAAAAATAATAAAACAGCGCTGTGGAGTGGTAAAATCCAGCCCAAACAATGTGTAAATAGGAAAAAATAAGGTGATGTGCTAGGTGATCCTATAACAGGTATTAGTGCACCCTACACCAATCAAAGAGATCACCAAGACAAAGGTGGGTTACTCCCCCCTCCGGGGTGCAGGCTTACCACAGAGAAAAACAAAAATGTTTTTCAATCACATCATCCAATATTCCTCCAGACAGTGACAGGATTATTCTCAGCAGAGGTACATAAAAGACAAAAAGGACACAAATATAGTGTGATACTGTTATGAAATGTCACCCTTAGATGAGCTAGGAGCAAGCCCAATAATAATGCCCGTACAGTGTAACAGTTGTAAATGAACATGTAAAACAAAAGGTTCACCGCTGTCACCGCCATCCTCCACACACAGGGGCCGCACGCGCGCTGTGTGACTGGTAATCGAATCCTAGTTGGCTGGTAAACAGTGGAACGCAGATTGTCTTCCTTGTGGTGCCGTTGTAGCCACGCCCTGATGCGTTTCGTCACTTCCGACTTCAACAGAGGGCGTGGCTACACAGCGCTGTCACTTTCTATTTGTACTCTCTAAACAGCAGCCATTGGATCAGCTCAGTCCACCCCTAGGCCGTGATAGGTGCAACTCAGACCGGATGAACGGCTGGACGTCAGCTGTGTTATAGTTTTTTACTTATATATATCATTATATATTCTAATAATGGAAAAAGTGAAATATATAGATTTTTATATATTTATGTAAAGGTATATACTATTTGTTTGAAGCTTCAAATGTTTTTTTAAAGGGCTCAAACATGTGGTAGCAATTAGTCTCACCTTCCCCTATGGCAAATGAAGTAGATACGGTTACATTCTTAAGATGTAATGCCGCGTACACACGATCATTTTTCAGCATGTCTAAAAAATGACGTTTTCCCAACTTCATCATTAAAACGATGTTGCCTACACACCATCGTTTTTAAAAAATTATCTAGCAAAGCGCGGTAATGTACAACGGCACTTTAAAGGGGAAGTTCCATTCGCCTTGGGGCTGCTTTAGCTGATTCCGTGTTAGTAAAAGACGATTCGCGCTTTTTTGTCTGTTACAGCGTGATGAATGTGTTTACCCCATTATGAACGGTAGTTTTACCAGAACGAGCGCTCCCGTCTCATAACTTGCTTTTGAGCATGCACAGGTTTTTTTCGTCATTTTAGCGCACACACGATAATTTTTTACAACCCGAAAAACGACATAGTTTAAAACGACGTAAAAAAATGCAGCATGTTCGATTTTTTTTTTTCCGTTTTTCAGAACCTGAAAAATTATGTGAAGCTCACACACGATCATTTTAAATGACGTTTTTGAAAAACAACGTTTTTTTCATGCTGAAAAAATATCGTGTGTACGCGGCATAGGAGTTTGTTTAGTTAAGGTTATAAGTTCTTAAAGATTACCATACTTCTTGATTAGGATATTAATAAGAACGTTTGATTTCTAATGAAATAATATACATACTGATTTATATTAGTATTTGATGTAGATGTTAAAAAAATCTTATCTTGTACAAGTTAAATATTTTTATACACACAGCCCAACCCTTAGGAATTTTAGAGATTGAACAACTGCCTTGTGTGTTTGAAATTCACAGGCTTTCTGAGGAACTACAAGGAACTTTAAATTAGCCTCTAGAGCAGGGGTCTCCAAACTGCGGCCCGAGGGCCAGATGTGGCCCTTTGCTAGCCTTTATCTGGCCATTGGGCACTATCCCTCTCACTGATATGAGGTACTATTTCTTCCACTGACACCAACAAGGAGGCACTATTTCTTCCACTGATACCAATGATGGGATACTTACTATTCCTCCTACTAATAGGGGCACTGTTCCTCCTCCTACTGACCACCAACCCTGAGGCCATATTTATTCTCACTGATGCCAAGCCCAGGACATTTTCTGCCCCCGCTGGCCACAGTCTGGCCCTTCTAAAGTCTGAAAGACAATAAACTGGCCCTTCCTTTGAAAAGTTTGGAGACCCCTGCTATAGAGAGAAAAGGTGGGGGCTGATATAAGAGCTAGTCACTTTTAGCTTTTTAGGCAGACACGAGGAGACACGCAGAGACCCAAGAATATTTTACACACACATAATCACACTGGAAAAGATGGAAGGAAGCTGACAAACCTTCTCACACACACACAAAGATACATTTATCTTCATTTCAAGAATAAGAAACGTATTAATGCTATTTTTATATTCTACATTTTGCTATTTTATTATTAAATCAATTTTGAGGTTTTTACACGAGAGCTGAACAGATTTTCCTGGAACTTTCCTTATCAATATAAATGACTGAATATTGATTATTAACCACTTGCCGCCCGCCAATGACAGATTGACGGCGGCAAAGTGGTTTCAATATCCTGACTGGACGTCATATGACGTCCTCAGGATATTGAGCCACTGCGCGCCCCCTCGGCGATCGTTGTTGCAGGGTGTCAGTCTGACACCCCGCAACACTGATCTAGGTACAGAGTCTCCGACGGAGACTCTTTGCCACGTGATCAGCCGTGTCCAATCACGGTTGATCACGATGTAAACAGGAAAAGCCGGTAATCGGCTTTTCCTCACTCGCGTCTGTCAGACATGAGTAGAGGAGAGCCGATCGGCTGCTCCTCTGACAGGGGGGGTTTGCGCTGATCGATTATCAGCACAGCCCCCCCACTAGACCACCAGGGATGCCCACCACAGATTCCACCAGGGATGCCCACCTAGACCACCAGGGATGACAAACACAAAAAAAGGATGCCAATCAGTGCCCACAATGGATGCCAATCAGTGCCCACAATGGGCATCACTGATTGGCGGGCATTGTTTGGCACTGATTGGCATCCTTTAGTACAACACATAAATTAGTGCAACACATTAAAGTGCCCATCCATGCTGCCTATCCGTGCCCATCCATGCCGCCTATCTGTGCCCATCCATGCCGCCTCTCTGTGCCCATCCATGTTACCTATCCGTGCCCATCCATTGCGCCTATCCGTGCCCATCCATGCCGCCTACCTGTGCCCATCCATGCCACCTATCCGTGCCCATCTGTGTCACCTATCCATGCCCATCTGTGCCACCTATCCATGCCCACCTGTGCCGCCTATCTGTGCCCATCTGTGCCGCCTATCAGTGCCGTATATTAGTGCCCATCAATGCCACCACATCAGTGCCACCTCATCGGTGCCCATCAGTGCCGCCTTATCAGTGCCCGTCAGTGCAGTACCATCAGTACCCATCAGTAAAGGAGAAAACGTACTTATTTACAATGTTTTATAACAGAAACAAACAAAAAAAAATCTTTCTAAATTTTCAGTCATTTTTTATTTATTTTTTGCAGAAAAAAAAATCCCAGAGGTGATCAAATACCACTAAAAGAAAGCTCTATTTGTGGGAACAAAATGATAAAAATTTAGTTTGGATACAGTGTAGCACGACCACGCAATTGTCATTCAAAGTGCAACAGCGCTGAAATCTGAAAATTAGTCTGGGCAGGAGGGTGTATAAGTGCCCCCCGGTATGGAAGTGGTTAATAGAGTAATAACTACAGGATTACTCAATTGTTTCATCCATTCAGCCACCCGTTGAGTGGGAGCCGAGCACCATACTGTATATAGACGTGGTATTTCTACTGCTTAAAATACATTTATCCAGCAGTTGGGCTTTATGGTCGGCTTTCTGTTTGTTTATTTATTGCCTTAAAAAAAAACATTTTTAAAAGGCTATATCAGTAATATTTTTTTTTTTGCCGTAAGAAAAATGATATATGTATTACTTTGTTATTACAAAGTTACTGCTGAATCAATAGGTTCATAGTGAAATGTAAACATTGCTCTGGTCCATAGGTGGTGTACAGGTGTGAGAGCTGAATTGGTTAAAAAGATAACAGCAAGATATTTGGCCCTGTAGGTACATTTCACAAACAAACCATCCATATATATATTATTTGGCCCTATAGATGCATTGCATGAGAAAAACATCCATATATATATATATATATATTACATAACCTTTCTTCACAAATCAAAAGTCCATTATTTATAGTATTTATTGTGATCATTATTATTATTGATACTTTATTGAATAGTACATTTTATCTTTAATTATTATATGCAGGTTCTTAATATTTTTTACAATTAAATTATTTTGCATAGTTGCATCTGAATGCTAAATATAATATATACTGAATATCTAACCAAAGAAATGACTAAACTTTATGGGCCAGATTCACGTAGCGCAGCGGATCTAATAGATCCGCTCGTTCTACGTGAATTAAGATCCGCTCCCGCAAGTTTAGGAGGCAAGTGGCTAATTCACAAACCACTTACCTCCAAACTTGCGACGGCGGATCCTAAATCCCCCAGCGGAATTCAAATTCCGCGGCTAGGGGAGTGTCATATTTAAATCAGGCGCGCTCCCGCGCCGATTTAAATACGCATGCGTCGTCCGGGGAATTTCCCGGCGTGCATTGCTCCCACTGACGTCAATAGGACGTCAGTGGTTGCGACGGGAGCTAGACTTGCGACGCGCGTGTTCGTGAATCGGCGTACGCAAACGACGTAGGAAATTTCAAACTCGACGCGGGAACGACGGCTATACTTAACAATACTTACCCCTGCTTTTAGCAGGGGTAAGTATACGACGGGTACCGCGCTACGGAAACGACGTAAGAACACTGCGTCGGGTCCGCGTACGGTCGTGAATTTCGCGTATCTCGCTGATTTACATATTATTCAGTGTAAATCAGCGGGAACGCCCCCGGCGCCATTTTTAATTCAAAAAAAAGATCCGACAGTGTAACACAGTGTAACACTGTCGGATCTCAGCCCTATCTATGCGTAACTGGTTCTATGAATCAGGCGCATAGATAGGACCTGAAAAAAGCTGAGATACGATGGTGTATCTGAGATACACCGTCGTATCTGCTTCGTGAATCTGGCCCTATAACTTATATTTCTCTCACCATTGCTGATACTGGAAAGCAGTCCTTTAGTAAAACATTATTAGACATCTTCTCCAGAGAACAACCAGAGTTTCTTCTATTGGATGAAAGTTTAGAGACACATTTAGACTTTTGTACTTTTTGTGTCTTAAGCAGTAAAAACTTTGTGTTGGATTCCCCTGATAGGTGATATTCTGGAGGATGGTTAGCATGTGATGACAATATTTCCAGCATTGTAGAGAATAGTAATGCCGGTGACGTCAGTCTTCATTATTAGAGTGATTGTAAACCTTCTGTGTGCCGTTCTCCCGGGACTTCTGACACCTGAGCGCTCAATAGAGACACCACATGACCCACACATGATTACAGTGGTGGGACCGCTCCATTCACAATAGAACAAAAAGAACAATTAAGTCACCAAAGAACAACAAACCTGATATTTTATTGGATGAAAGTTTCTGCCGGATTCCCCCAGGAAACAAACGCTGAATTTACCGATCACCATCTGCTTTCCAATACAGACTGTCATCATACAAGTCTTACTATGTCTCTTTCACTTTACCTATTCATTGACCCATTTAGTTTACTTTAAGTGAATAGTAATATGATAGAAATTAATAAATAAAAGCATAGTAAAACCAATGTTAATATTATTTTATAGCTAGCAATATCCAAAGTACTGATACAATGGTACAGCGATGTTTAATGTGTACATTGCAGCTCTAGTTTGCTATTAATGTTGAACATCCAATTAAACCAATCCTGTAAGGTGCGGTACATAATGCAGGTCAACACTTCACTAAAGATGAATTAATAAAAAATAAAATAGAAGAATATAAGTGGCTTTCTGTGTAGTAAATTGTGTAGTGTAGTGTAGTAAATTGTGCATGTACTAAGCTAAATCACATGTCAGAAAAAATCCTGTACACTTTGAAAAAATCTATGAGTGCTTATAGTGTATGGCATAAATATACATACATGCATGAGCAGTTTATTATACTCCACATCTGGCTTTTTACTTTTTAGAATTATTTTTTTTTTACAGTTTTTTAACAACCAGCTATTCACTGTGCCCTGATCGGGCAAAGTTTTGCTCAGTCAACGCTTAGAATGCACTGTGCAAACTCGTCTAAAAGGAATAAAGAAGGTAAGAGTACCTACGGAACCCAGGGACTATTAATCGGTGTTGGTAGAAAATCAACAACAAGGAAGTATAGAAAAATTGAAAAATATTTTATTTTGAAACAATTAAATATATATAAAACAACATCAATCAAGATGAATAGATGAGATCTCCAATAAAGTGTAAAAGGAAGATCAATTGAAGCATTGGCTTGTATACTTGCTCGACATGTTTCGCTCAATGTGGAGCTTCCTCAGGAGCTTTTAAGCAATGCTAGGCATCAAAAAGAACACAAATAATTAATTAACTGCAAATACATTAAATATAAAAATAGATGCAAAGATTCACAGCATAACATTATATCAGAATACAAAGAAATTTACATAATTTAGGTTAATACAGAAGGTGTATGTTCAATACCTAAATGCAACAAAATGGCTTACTAACATATATATTTATTTTCTCTATTTTTCTTTTCTTTTGGTAAGTTAAATTTGTGCCAATTTTGTTGCATTTAGGTATTGAACATACACCTTCTGTATTAACCTAAATTATGTAAATTTCTTTGTATTCTGATATAATGTTATGCTGTCAATCCTTGCATCTATTTTGATATTCAATGTATTTATTGCAGTTAATTAATTATTTGTGTTCTTTTTGATGCCTAGCATTGCTTAAAAGCTCACGAGGAAGCTCCATATTGAGCGAAACATGTCGAGCAAGTATACAAGCCAATGCTTCAGTTGATCTTTCTTTTACACTTTATTGGAGATCTCATCTATTCATCTTGATTGATGTTGTTTTATATATATTTATTTGTTTAAAAATAAAATATTTTTCTATTTTTCTATACTTCCTTGTTGTTGATTTTCTACCAGCACCGATTAATAGTCCCTGGGTTCCGTAGGTACCCTTCCCTTCTTTATTCCTTTTTGATCAATTATGGGACGAGGTGCTTGGATATATTGATATTGGTTCACAAACATTATTTTTTTGTGCAAACTTTTGCTCAACCCGAACTGCTCGCCCATCTCTAACCACAGATTTTTAATCACCCCGTGGTAGTGCAAGTAAGATAGCAAGAGGACTCAGGGAACCCCAAGGACCCAAGAGAACCACAAAATAGAATGGTCAGGGAGGACTATTACGGTACAAGATATGTGAGTGAACTCGGAAAAGAGCAGTTTTATCAAAAAATATAAATCAATTTATTAATATAGTAACAAACACAGGACAAAGGTAAAAAACATCAAACATCAAAGACAATTAAAATGATACATGTAGTGTGACAACCGATCAAGTCACCAGGGTGCAGTCCCTTGGTAGGGGATCCAGGTGAAGGTTGGAGTCACGGTGCGAGGAGTCTCTCTACTAGTTTCGCAATTCAAAATCGCTTTATCACGAGATCTGAAGTTGATATACAGACAGCAAACATAAACACAATGACAATATATGAAAACAAAACAAATCCATTGCATGTAAAACATCCAACAATGGAAAACAAGTATTAATAATATATGTTGCCTACCTAGGAGCAGCTGTCCCATCAGTTCAAACGCTCAAGGGCAACAACGGATATAATATCTCCCACGGTGGTCGAGGGGGTAAATATGAAAGGTAACCTATAGGTATAAATATATGCATTATGTGTACATAGGTACTTATCATCAAAAAATCTAGGAGGGATTTTGGTGGGTGTGCACATGTGACTTATTGGAGGGTAAGTGAAGTAAAAATAAATGAAGTGACTGGTGGTCAAAGGGGTGTGAAAAAATGTGAAAAAAAGAAGAAAGGGAAAAGGAACAAGATAGGGGGAGGGAGAAAGAAGGAAAGGAGGAGGGGGAGGGGAAAGGGGGGGAAGAGGGAAAAATAAATAAATAAATAGGTAGGAGCAGGGAAGGAAAGAAAAAATGGGGGGAGAGGGGAAAAGGGGGAGAAAAGAACAAGGGGAGCAAAATGAAGGGAATGATGGGGAAGACGGGAGGGTGGGGGGGGGGGGAGAGGGGGAAGGAAAAAGGGAGAACAAAAGAGGGGAGGTAGAAAAAAAGGAAAGGAAAGCAAGGCGGGGTAAGGGAGGGGGAAAAAGGTAAAAAGGAGGGGAGAAAAAGAAGAGGGTGAAGGGAAGGCAAGGGAAGAGGAATGGAAGAAACGGTGTGAAAGGGGAGAAGGAGGGGTGTAGTAGAAAAAAAGAGAGATAATAAAAAAGGGGGGGGGGAGGAGGGGGAGGGTAAAGGGGGAAAGAAGGGGGAGGGGTATGAAAAGGAAAAGAGAAAAATAGAAAAGGGAAAGGTACGGGGGGAGGAGGGGGGATGGAAAAAAAGGGAGAGGAGTGAAAGTAAGAAGGACCAAGTGAAAATGAAAAGGTGAAACTAAAGCGAACACTGAAAAATTCATGCAGTGACTGGCCAAGGTAAGTGATTTACCTGCAATAAATACAGGAAGTAGATTAAGGCTGCATTCACACCTGAGCGTTTTGTCGCCTGAAAAGCGACGCCCCAAAACGCTAGAGGGGGAAAAAATACATTATTCTCTATGGAGATGGTTTACATCTCCACTACAAAATGCCTGACACCAAACGCCTGAAGCCCAAACAAGTTCTGGACCCTTTTTTGTCGCTCGAATTTGGGCGTTTGGGCGTTTTACATTGGTGACCCTAGACCTGTAAAAAATCGCGGTAAAAAATGCTGTGTTTTGTCGCGGCAAATCGCGGTAAAAAATGCCACAAAACGCTATGCTCAGGTGTGAATGCAGCCTTAGGGTCCCATGACCAAGGGTCCCAGTAGGTAGTGAGTGCTATCAGTAGCCAGGTCATTTGATTAAGAAGATACAGGTGAGGAATCTACAGTGAGATAAATAAGAGGCTATATTACCAATTAGACCCTAGTCAGGAAGGGCAAAAGGCACCTAGAACAAACAATAAGACCATAAATGATACAAAGTAAAAGAGTATGGCCGCTGGTATGATGCCAGTGGGTCTAAGCAGCATGCCAGGAAAAACTTACTGAAAGTCCAATGTGTCATGGTCTTACCTCTTTGCAGGCTTCTTACATCTGACATGTGCTGGTCGGCCATATTGCTTCCTGGGGTTCTTATAACTTACCACACCCTGCGGCTCCTCCTTCCCACGGGGAGGAGCTGGATGCCTTGCATATATATAGGAGGGCTGTTGCTGCATTTCCTTGCTTGGTCCTCTTGTATACACATGCTCCTGGATTGTGCTGCTGCTCTTGGTTACCGACCCGGCTTCCACGGACGATCCTCCTGACTCCTGATCCCCGGCTTTGTTCCACCACCTCTCTCTTGATATGGACTCCGGCTTGGCTGACGCTCATTCCTGGCTATCGACCCTGGCTCCGGTGAAGGACTCTGCTGACTGTTTGATCATCCGTTTGGACTTTAACCTTGCTGTTTGGTTTTTAATAAAGCCTTCCTATTTCATTTATCTGTTGTTGTACGTCTGATTCATGCTTCTGTGACACAATGGGGCTCAAAGTATCCTGGGACCCAGGTTCCAGTACACAACAAGCGGTGGGCTCCCCTGTTTAAATACCCTGAACAAGCTGCGTCTGATGCGCCGCTCGTTCAGGCCGCCCGCATGACATCAGCGCGTTGTCAGACGCGCGTGCATGCACACTAGAAGACACAGCTAAAGCTGATGAGGGCTCCACCATCTGTAAGGGCAAATGACGTCCATCTAGCCAAGAACAGGCTAGGGGCGTCACCAGGGCGGACACAGGGCCGCTGGGGAAAAACAACAATTGTGGTGGCAGGCATGAGAGCATGAGGGGACAAGTAGGGAGGCGACACAGAGATAGGTACATTATTAAGCAGACAAGTAAATACTGTACATACAATCAAGTAATATACATTATAAGGCAAAATCAATAAGATATACAATAATAATAGCACACAGCGTTAGGTGGGTGCTAAAACAAGTCAAGGCAAACAATCTTAAAGGGACATCAATCAAAAGGGCAAAAAAACATAAAGTACATAGAAACATAATTTAATACAACAATTATTTTGATAGCTATAACCAAAAAGAAAAAAAAACTGAAAAAAGATAAGGAAAATTAAGGAAAAGGGGAGGGGAAAGAAAGCCATATTGATTATAGAAATGGTCTGAAGGAATTAACTTCATTGAGGCCGGGGGTATAGTGGCCTCTAATATCTCAATCCAGAGAGCCTCACGTTGTAACCGTACTCTATCTCTGTCACCACCTCTAGGGTCAGGAGGAAGTACCTTGAGTGCCAGAAACTTAACCACCAAGGGGTTATATCTGTGGCACAAACCTATGTGCCGACCTATTGTGGTAAGTTTGCCATTGGTGGAACAGTACAAATGATCTCCTATCCGTTGTCTAAGTTCTCTGATGGTTTTCCCAACATAGAATGCTTGGCATTCACAGAGCATTAAATAAATAACTCCAGTGGTGCCGCATTCAGCAGAAAAATGTGGTGCAAAAGATTGCCCATTAGGAAGTGTGTATCATCTACCTGCCAGGATCCATGGGCAACGTGGGCATTGACCGCATGCCGACGTGCCCCTGGGACCAGAACTGGCAGGTTTACATGGTTTGTAATGACTGCTTGTTAATCGGTCCTTCAAAGATTTTGCTCTCCGGAACACTAGCTCTGGAGCAGCACGTACATGTTTCTTAAGTACATGATGGTCAGTCAAAAGATGCAAATGTTTGTTTAAAACATGGCGTAATTGGCCAAGGTGTGCAGAAAATTTAGTAATTACTTTAGCAGTGCTGCAACCAGAGGTGCGCGGGGGAGCAAACAAAAGTGAAGACCTATTGCATTCTTTGGCCCTATTGAACGCCTTCCTCAGGGTTGAATGTGAGTATCCCCGGAGGAGTAGACGTTCGCATAGGGCTGTCGCCTGAAGATAAAAATCTTCATCCCGTGTGCAGTTTCTGCGCAAACGCAGATACTACGCATAGGGAATGCTGCGTACAAAGGGTTGCGGATGGGCGCTAGAAGCATGCAGTAGAGTGTTGCCTGCTGTAGGTTTACGGAAGAGATCAGTACTTAGGGTTCTATCAGGACTCTTGATGATCAACAGGTCTAGATAGGTGATCTGTGTATCATCAGAGGTGAACGTGAAGTAGAGATTATCAGTATTCTGATTCAGGGCCTGAATGAATTCCTTGAGCAAATTGTTGGAACCCGTCCATATGATGAAAAGATCATCTATGAAACGGTACCAACATAGAACAAATTGAAGGTATGGGGTGTAGGCATCATTAGCAAAGACATTTCTCTCCCAGGCACCAAGGAATATGTTGGCATATGAGGGTGCGCACAAAGTGCCCATCGCTGCCCCCTGACATTGCAAAAAATGTTGGTCCTCAAAAATAAAATAATTACGGGTCAGGATAAAGGATAAGAGCTGCAAGATGAATTCATTACGAGGCCAAGAAGTCCGTTCCTCCTCCATGAGGAAGGATCTGGCCGTCCGGACTCCCTGCTCATGGGGGATGCTCGAGTATAAGGCCTCGACATCTATAGCCACGAGCAGGGAGTCCGGAGGGACCTGGATCCCCTCAATGTGGCATAATTAAATGGAGGTATCCCGGATGTATGAAGGGAGACTTTGAACATGAGGAATCCAAAAAATTGTCTACAAATTTACTGGCGTTATCGGTCAGGGAACCAATCCCTGACACGATTAGTCGGCCAGGAGGTTGTGACAAATGTTTGTGGGTTTTGGGTAATGTATAGAAAGTCGGAGTACAAGGGTGTTTTATTACCAGATAATTGAGAGTATCTTGGTCAATAATAACCACGCCAGAAAGCGTCAGTGCATGTCTCATGAAACTCATCGAGAAAGGTTTGAATGCGTGATGAAGATATGGATTTATACCAGGTGGAATTGCTAAGTACAGAATGGCACATGGTGCGATATTGAACATTAGGGATGAGCTTCGAGTTCGAGTCGAACTCATGTTCGACTCGAACATTGCCTGTTCGCCTGTTCGGCGAACAAAGAACAATTAGGGGTGTTCGCGGCAAATTCGAAAAGCCACGGAACACCCTGTTAAAGTCTATGGGAGAAATCTAAAGTGCTAATTTTAAAGGCTAATATGCAAGTTATTGTCCTAAAAGGTGTTTGGGGACCTGGGTCCTGTCCCAGGGGACATGTATCAATGCAAAAAAAGTTTTAAAATTGGCAGTTTTTTCGGGAGCAGTGAATTTAATAATGCTAAAAGTGAAACAATAAAAGTGAAATATTCCTTTAAATTTCATACCTAGGGGGGGTGTAAAGTTAGCATGTGAAATAGCGCATGTTTCCAGTACTTAGAACTGTCCCTGCACAAATTTGTAATTTCTGAAAGGAAAAAAAGTCTTTTAAAACCGGCTTTGCGGCTATAATGAATTGTCGGCTCTGGCAATTCAGAGCGAATTCATTCATAAAAAATAAAAATAGCGTGGGGGTCCCCCCAAATTCAATTACCAGGCCCTTCAGGTCTGGAATGGATATTAAGGGGAACCCTGCCGTCAATTTTTTAAAAAAAATGACATGGGGTTCCCCCCAAGTATCCATTCCAGACCCTTCAGGTCTGGTGTGGATTTTAAGAGGAACTCCACCCCAAATTTAAAAAAAAAATGGCGTGGAGTTCCCCCAAAAATTCACACCAGACCCCTTATCCGAGCACGTTAACCTGGCTGACCGCAGAAATGAGGGGGGGACAGAGTGCGCCCCCCCCCTCCTGAACCGTACCAGGCCACATGCCCTGAACATGGGGAGGATGTCCCCATGTTGATGGGGATAAGGGCCTCATCCCCACAACCCTTGCCCAGTGGTTGAGGGGGTCTGCGGGCGGGGGGCTTATCAGAATCTGGAAGACCCCTTTAACAAACAGCGATGAGAAGATCCATCCATCCAGAGTGCAGCATCGCCGACCTCCTCTCACTGCTGGACACAGCCCAGCGAATGAGCGGCTGAAGCTGTGACATTTCTTATATAGGGGAGGCGGGCCACCCGTCGCGTGACCCTGCCCCCTCTGACGCACCCTCTGCTACGTCACTGGGGAAGCCCAGGCTGTCCAGCAGTGAGAGGAGGTTGTCGATGCTGTGCTCTGGATGAATGGATCTTCTCATCGCTGGACCGGAGATCACTCGCCCCCGTCGCTGGATACAGACAACGTTGGAGCAGGAAGCCGTGAACGAGTGTCACCGCTGGATTTTTTTAATTTTTTTTTTATTACTAAAGGACTTTTTTCTACAGTGTGTGTGTGTTTTTTTTTAACTATTTACACTTGCTTTGTGAAATGGTAGGGGTACAATGTACCCCATTACCAATTCACATAGGGGGGGGCAGGATCTGGGGGTCCCCTTTGTTAAAGGGGTCTTCCAGATTCTGATAAGCCCCCCGCCCGCAGACCCCCACAACCACCAGGCAAGGGTTGTGGGGATGAGGCCCTTGTCCCCATCAACATGGGGACATCCTCCCCATGTTGAGGGCATGTGGCCTGGTACAGTTCAGGAGAGGGGGGGCGCACTCTGTCCCCCCCTCTTTTCTGCGGCCGGCCAGGTTAACATGCTCGGATAAGGGGTCTGGTGTGAATTTTTGGAGGAACTCCACACCATTTTTTTTTTACATTTGGAGTGGAGTTCCCCTCAAAATCCACACCAGACCTGAAGGGTCTGGAATGGATATTTGGGGGGAACCCCACGTCATTTTTTTTAAATTGACGGCGGGGTTCCCCTTAATATCCATTCCAGACCTGAAGGGCCTGGTAATGGAATTTGGGGGGACCCCCACACTATTTTTTTTTTTTATGAATGAATTTGCTCTGAATTTCCAGAGGCGACAATTCATTATAGCCGATTTTAAAATACGTTTTTTCCTTTCAGAAATTACACTTTGTGCAGGGACAGTTCTATGTACGGGAAACATGCGCTATTTCACATGCTAACTTTACACCCCCCCCCCCCAGGTACGCTTTTATTGTTTCACTTTTAGCATTATTAAATTCACTGCTCCCGAAAAAACTTCAGTTTTTAAAACTTTTTTTTGCATTGATACATGTTCCCTGGTGAGAACCGAACAGGGGGGTGTTCGGCTCATCCCTATTGAACATTCGTCATAACAACAATGTTGCCACCTTTGTCAGATGGTTTAATGACGATATCACTGCGTTTCTGCAGCTCTTTCAATGCTGCTTGTTGGTTAGAAGTAAGATTAGGGTGAAAAACCTGCCATTGATTATGTTTTAAATCCTTGATGGATTGTTGTAGGAATGCCCAGATTGCTGGGCACGTCATGAGATCTGGAAATTTCCCGGGATTTGGGTTTACATTTTTGTGGTCTATCAGTTGTAGAAGACTGTGTTATGATGGCCGTAGGAGTGGGTGCAGCGGCAACCCCGGACTGATCTACAGAGAGAGGCGTCAAGGGGTCCCCGGTGGACCCCTCATCGTACAGCAGCATCAAATCTTGTAATGCACAAAATTTGTCGATGGTAAAGTCTTTGGTACGCTCAGTCAATTCGCGTTCTAGAATAGCATTATGGCGGTCCTTATCATAAATGAATTTAAAGGTGAGGTTACGGGCAAATAGGTACCTTAATGGTCTCTGTAATGTGTATTGGGTAAGCCGGGCAGAATCCCAAGCCGAGTTGCAAGACTGACATTTCATCATGAGAGAGGGAAGCCGGGGTTAAATTAATAATGTTCAATTGGGCTGAATCGGAGGTTGACTGGGCAATGGTGTGAGTGGCACCTTGCGGGTGAAGGTGTCTATCTTGAGCTGTTGTTTTCTGGTGTCGGGAGATGTCAGGCCTAAAAAAATCAATATCAAGAAGTGCTTTCTTAGGGTTGACCAGAGCTGATCCCAGGACTTTAGGGATTAGATGATGCAGTGTGGTGGCTGGAGCAATGCCCCCTGAAGCTTGATTAGCCTCAGGTGAGGGCTCCCCTGGTGTATGTGCAGATTGATGTGTGGTAGACATTTTTTTTACCCTTCTTGGGTGCTGCTAGTGAAGTCCCATCATTGCGACCTGTGCATTTACAAGTGGTATTGGCTGTAAAAGTACCATTGGGATCTGGACCTGTATTTTAGAGAACGGGACGAAGATACAGATGAGTCAGACTCAGAGTAATCAGAGTTTACCCTTAAAAGGCCCTTTTCGGCCCGAAAATCGGTCTGTCCACTTTTATGCATAACCTTCTGAAAAGGCCAATTTGTCCTTGACAAATTTTGCCTGTTTCTTAGTGATGATATCTCTATTCATCACCTCAAGATGCCCCCTAACCTCCTTCCATTTATCGGAGAAGGATGTGGCGTCCATGAGATGATGGTATTGAACATTGGGTCAATCTATTTCACTATCAAGTGAGATCATATCGAGTGCGTACTGTTTAGTAAGGGTCTTAATCAATTCTAGACTACAATGAGTCAGGGTCCTCTCCCAAGAGGTCTTAAAACTTGGGGATAGATAATTTGTAGTAGGGAACAGTTGGATTCTCAAGCCTAGAGGACATACCTCCTCTCGGATGTACTGTTTAAAATACTTGGTGTGCCAGTGTAAATGGGATTTACGTTTGAGAAGGTTAAAAATTCTGTCTAAGAATGTCTTAATCTCCTCATCGGATGTTACATTAGTGGTTAAGCAATTGGCATGGATTTAGGTCATGAAACCCATCCAGGCAGTGCCCAGAAGATCCATGTCACGAAAAGAATGAAGTTTGCCTAGAATTACACAAATAAAATTATATATATAAAGGACAATAGGAAAAAATTTAAGGGTAAGAGGCAGTGTATCCAGAACAATATTCTGGATCACAAGGTATAGTGTGTGGAAAGGAGGATTTCTGGTGACCGTTGATAAGCAGATTGCGCCTAAACTGCATTGATGCACCCTTCTATGAACCTAACCAACACAGGAGGCCCAGGTGTGTTATCCACCTATTGAATATGAATTAGTATTAAACCTCTAAAATAAATTGGTAATCAAAATATTTTTAAAAAGAACAGTACCATCATCCAAAGTCTAGTCATCTAGTCTAGTCTAGTCATAAGCTATGACTAAGCACCAGTAAGAGTGGTGTGAAATGCATTAGCTGCTGTACATTTTTATTCTGATTGTATGGACTTTTTCTTTAATAAAGATATTTTCTTCTAGTGCGGCCATCCGGATTATTTTTGCTCATATGTATCTTGCATACTGAGCCTGCACCCTAAACGGCGGGGGAGGTGATATTTTGAAGCAGCCACCTTGAGCAGGTTTTTCTTATCTCTTGTGGGCATGCTGGATCCACTTTAAAACTACTGAACTTTTACAGTTCTTTCAATCCTATGGCAACATGTTTTGAATGAATCCCACATCGAATCTCTGGACAGGGGAAGGGTAGTAGATATAACCCTAATTCAACTATTACTTCTTTCCCCTCTGATCTCTATCCCTATCCTGTGCTGGACTTACCATTGGGCTTGACTGGGCTCAAGCCCATGGGCCCCGTCCATTTTTTTCAATAACATGCCAGTCATTAAATTTTTCATTTAAAGTGTGTTGATTGGTCTAGCATTGTTACCTGTTCTAGGGACATTGATCATTTTTGTCCTCCGTCCAAGTAGACAAACTGTTTTTTTTTATTATTATTACCCTTGTGAAGCTATTTTTGCAAAATTATGCCCGGTGTCTGTCCTTTTGCTGCATGTGGCATGTTGTTACTTTGGCTCCAATTGCTGGATTTGCCCTTTGAATACATTGCACTCTGACTTGTGTCAGAGCTTTTTTTTGTGCCCATGTGCAGTATACATCATGTCCTTCGGGACAACGCTATGTTTACTATTGATGACTACGCGTCATCATTATGTGACACAGTCGCAATGACATCATTACGGCCGGTCATTCTTCTGCGCATGTGCAGGCATCCGAATTACACGACTTATAGTTGCGGTGGCTACCGATGGACAGACGTGACGGCTCGTACGGCGGAATTATATGATCTCTCTCCATCTTATAGGTACAGCGGAAGCTCTTTCCTTGCCAGACTCTTAGTGGTGATATTGGGTTATTTATCCCCATACACACATTAATGTTATGCTGTTTTGCTTCCCTTGGCATACCC